>NW_019214100.1:87299-113083 GCF_002532875.2 Varroa jacobsoni
GACTAATGCTTGTTAATATAAGTAAAATTTTGTCACAAAAGTCAAAAAGAAAAAAATCGTCGTTTTCCCGAATGTCGCAGGAGAAAACCTATGATAATGTGCTAGTCAAAGCTTTTACGCATGGCACTTCCAACAGCCAGCCGCATCGGAGTCCGGCCTCGGTAACACGCGCTCACTCACTCAACCAAGCAAGAGCTTTTCGAGCGCACGTAGACATACTAAATGCCAGCTCCGTCCTGTCCTAAATTTACCACACTCCTGCGGTCATAACATAGCTACAGCCGCTGTGATGTAGTCTCCAACTATAGTTCAGCGGCTCCCTTTTTCGCCATTTTCCCCGACCAAGAAAATGAACAAGCAACCCTGACCTAACCCTGCTGTGGTCGGGTTGGGCGATAAACGGAATCCTTCGTATCTAAGAAGTCGTCCTTACACTCTTGTTTACCGCCTTCTGAAATCCAGCCACATGCATCGCCTCGCGTAGAAAAGGACGAGGAGACATAGTGTTCTATACATGCATTGTGCGAGTATATACGATAGTTGGACTATAGACAGCTGCTTTGTAGAACCCCGCTAATCGAGCCACAACGAAGCTGACACGAACTAATACCGTAGCCTGCGGATTTTTTGCGCTGGCTTTCGACTTTGGCCCACGTTCAGTATGGACCGCTTCATTGATGCTGAGTCATTTCACAATGATACCGTATATGCATCAATGTACCATATTTGTGTCTACGAGAAGAGTTCTAGGACTTTCACTACTGACAGTACCTAAACCCTAGAGCGCATTGCTCTATTGCAAATGCACTGTAAATGGGCGGGCACCTAGATACGAGATACGCTCCCCGGGCATTCACCCATATTCTGAGGCAGCGGCAGTATCACAACTGCTATGCACGGAGATGCTGACATGGTCACCGCCATCGCCGCCAGCTTGATCAAGATTGAGGCCTGGCTCACTGGCAATGGAGCAACGACGGCAGCTGCTGCTTCTCTGGCTCCGTCGCCTTTCATCTGTGTTACGAGGTGCCTTCAAGCAGTATTCTCCAGAGTTTTACTCGCTGTAGTCGTGGACGCTATGAATTTGGCTTTAATGTTTGACAATGACCATTCTGGTGGTGGTAATGGAGCTGATGAGCGTGATGCTAACGGTGACGCTGATGGCGGCAACGACGACAACGGCCGGTCTTTCAATGGCTGTGACTCATAGCAACTACAGCAGGTCGTGGAGATTGAGCTGATCAAAACGAGTGAGGTTTAAAGGTGGAACGGGGTAGCAGGGTTGGCAGCGATATAACAGGAGCTGAGACAGTAGGAGCGTCATTCTGATAGGAACAGCACTACTAGTCTACTGCAGGGGAAGTGATGCTTACGAGAAGCGGCCTGTCGCAGAGGACAAAAACTGGGAAACAGGTCGCTCCCTTCTTTGTCATCCCCAATTCATTCTACTCACGCACACGCTCGCATGATTCGTATTTGCAGCACTCACTATCTTTCTCCGCGTCTTCGGTTTGTGCTTGAAGCCACGACTCGTCCGCGAAGTCAGGCGGGGGGGGGGGGAATCAGCTCGTTATGACAATAGCTAATTATGAGAGCAGCAGCAGCAGACGAGGGGATCTGTTGGGAGCTAATAAACGCATTACTCCGGTTCCAGCTGTTACCGTTCAGGATAGACACGAGCACTTTCTCTAAGATCACAAAAAAAGCCCATCTGCCTACCACGAAAAGGAACCGCACAAAGCAGATGGTTTCACTTCCGCCAGGTTGGGCTCGGCCTATATCAACAACGGCTTGAGCTTTCGTAAAGTACTACACGTCTATTGCAAAGCAATAAATTGTATGGCTTTTATACTTGAAACGTGGTTTTCTTTACAGTTTTCTTCAATTACATGTCCGATCCCAATGAGTCGAGAGTTTGTTGTGGTGCTGGCCGCTTGGCTACTTGTACGGTTGCTGCTGATACCGACGAAACTGTGGCTTGTCCATCTGCCCTTGCTTAGGCAATAACCACGCCTATTGTGATCAGGCCGAGATCGATCAAATAAGTGGACAAAATGAGTGCGATAACATATTATTACTATCTTGCATCGCGTATTACGCATTAGGATTGTTATGCTGAAACAGTTGTATGTGTTGGCGTTGTAACTGGACGCTACGAGCTGAAATAGGCCTTGGGAAACAAATTTGAATCAAGGCTGGTAATCACGTGGTAAGGCTATTTTACACAAAGTGGACCTGGTTTGTTGGCTAGGAACGCGACTCTGTAGATAGCGAAACGAATACATTATACATGCACTGCTCTGACACTAATCTTCCAGCCAAGTTTTTTTTAACCACAGTTACGGTAATAAGGGCGATGGCCCACTATAACTTGCGTTTGGGAGATGTATCGGTGTCTTCGTAAGGTGAGCATAGGACAACAAACGTTATAGTAATAAACTGTAATAATGTAGGACAACGGCTGGCGTCTTTCGCCAAAGATATTCGCAAAGTCAAAATGGTGCAAAGGTAACGCGAACACGGTGCCGAATAAATCACTGAAAAAATCAATGCGGTTAGCTGCTGCGTATTTACTTTGGTGCATACGCAAGCAATAGGACAAATCAATGAAGGGCCTGGTACAGTAACTAGAACTTCATAGAATTAAAACTCATCTTACGTAACTTTATTGCTTGAACCCATGTCACAACGAGTTTATTTGTGAGACAGGCGTACTGCAGCGTACAGAGCAAACTGGCGGTCTAACGTCGAGGACTTACAGAATTACTCGGATCCGACCTTTCAATTATTCTTATATACTATATTATATATCCTTATATATATCTTATCCTATATATATTCGTATACGTATGATACGATGAAGCGAAACATACTTCTATATTATCTGGGTTGAATTGAGGGCGAGGTGAGTTAGATGCACAAGTTAACAATCGGCGGGTCTTCTCGTTAGCACGAATTTTCCCTTGAGACGTCGGTAATTTCGTTGCAAGCCTCTACAGACATGGCATGTAAATAACACTGAGGTTTTTCTGTTCCTATTTACGGGAAAACCTCATTCTTCTCGCCCAATTAGACGTTTTACTCTTTCATTACATAATTGAAACGGGTGAGCAATGCCATCCTTAGTAAAGCACGAATAAAATCGACGAGTGCAGGCCAGTCGTCACTTTGCTTTGACCTAATGGAATAGGAATTCAGTGTCTGCGCATGTAAATCACTATGTCGGCGTTAGTCCGTATACTTCGTAGTAGGTATTATCATTTAATAAATGAAGTCGGATTGACGTTTCGTGGTGTCATTCAGGCTTTTTAACCCACCACATATATACTAGCCATACTCTCTCTCACTGTCCTTTCTTTTTCGGCTTGGTCCTACGGCCATAATCGCCTGTCTGATGTCTGCCTCGATGCCTAAGTGGCATTTGCCTCTTGGTGGAACAATGACAGTTTTCCATTTTGTAATCTGCTTGCTGCATACATAAGGAACCTGTCTAACAATTATCTTGTCCAAGTGGAACTGAGCTTCCGGGTGCGAAAGTGGTGACATATAGGTATCAGTCATTGTCGCTGGCGGCAAAAGCTGACCTGCAACATGCAACTGGCAATACAATATTAGGTCTGTCTCTACCATCCCTGTTGGATCATATCAGGTATGTCAGGTTTCCGCCCCAGCAAAAAGTGACGCCAACAGCAGTCGCCACCGCTGCACATATCTCGGCAAATGAAAAGCCAACATGTGACGAAACGGACGCTGTCGTCAAATAAAGATTTACACGGCGACAACGATAACATACTAGTACCCTGACGGTGTGCGATTTCGTTAAAGATCGATGTTGGCGTGGGGTCATGGAGTTACGCCCGTGCTTGCTTCGTGATCAGGCGCGCGCACAGGGTGAAGCAAAGTCATAAACAGGAACGAAGTAGCTGCGGCTGTTAATGCCTTCAGGTGCTCAAAAAGCCATCTTGCGTCGGACCCACAGTCTACTTACTAATTTACTATAGAAATACCACGAAGTATCTACGACTGAATCCTAACAGAAGGTGCAAGCAAAAACGTTCTCCTAAGGAAGGTAAAGCCAAAAATGAGATTATTACGAGTATATCAAGCGTTACCATCATGAAAAAGAAATCAGAAACAGAAGCTGTATTGAGTCATAGATTTCTCAATTACACAACAAATGAAGCATATTCATGCTAGAAGCTCGTCCTTGCTCAACGCAACAATAATGGCAAAATTGTTTATCTTGCGTTTTTGAAATCTATCACGTTACAGCAACGGCTGTTATTTATAGAAACGCATTAGGCATGCGCACGATACAGGGTAGAATCGTTTCGGGGGACATCGATCATCAAAGAACGATAGTCAACAAAGCACTGACTGGTGATGAGGTTCGTTAACATATAATTTATCGGCCATATTCTCAATTGTCGTTGCGTTCTGTGTGAGAATAGGTGTTTTGCAATAGTTCATTAGAGAGAAGCGGAAAGACGAAATGTCGACATCAATGGTGACGCTCGTAGGCGTCACTCTTCAGCCGAACACGGCTGCCAGCTCGCTTCACATGGCGAGAAACGACAGAGCATGAATTGGCATGTGAGCGCACGTTATCGTATCCGAACACAATGATGTATGTATCGCTTACGTCTGGTCTTCGTTCTTATCTATGGCTTGCAGGTACGCACAGCTCTTAGTACTGCTCTTACTGGACAGCGGGGTCTTTAGGGATTGTTACGTGCCCGAAGATTCTCACAGCCCCTAAAAGGACACCGAGAGATGACGGCCGCATACGTTGGCTGATGTACAGGTAGTAAACGAATGAAAAACACTACTGTGCATATATTGTTAATTTCTCTGCGTGAAATTGTAATGTAATTTAGCCCAACTGACAGTCATGCAGTGAGCTGTGGCTGTCGGCATTGGGTTTGTAGGATTTCGAGTTGTTCCACCTGTGAAACAAACGGTATTCGTATATTTAGACTTTGTGGTAGAAAAAGAAAAGACAACGCCCACTAAAGAGTGTTCCTGGAAAATGAAAAATCGTCAGAGAATCGTTAGATGTGCATTCAGGCAATCGAGGTGGACGGGCGAGCAATTCACTACGTCACCATTACCACTCTGAATACAAACTGAAATTAATAAGTTAAAAAATCTTATTCCGCATTGTTTTAGGTGGTCGTATTTTGAAGAAAGGACAAAATGAAAAATAGGATAGAAGAGTGAACGAATGTCTGGCAGTTCGTCAAGTAAAAGTCGAAGGCCATCGGCCCTGCCGCGCTATCTTGAATTCGTCTCACTGCCATGTCAAACACAAGACACTGCGCAATAATTCCCACATGCTCATTGACTGTACACGTGCTTGCCGCTGGGGATGGTCATTATACTAACAATGCTATTATTATAGTGGGTATCCGTGACTTGTCGGTGCAGGTCACACACTTCTAGAACTATACGGGTTCGTTGGCTGTGGGACAATCGTTAACACTGTAAATATAAGGTGATATGAGAGCCTGAAGCACTTCGTAGGTGGAGCAGTTTTTTGTTGTCGGCCTGATGGCCAGGGCCATGCAACTGGAAAGGCAGCGTACTGCGTCTGTTTGAAGCTGTTACAGTAGCACCCCCTTGAAAATGGCGGCGGCAGCACCGATAGCGTATATACCATAGTAGACTATAGAGTAGCACGTTGTTGTTGCCTTGCTCCACCTTTACGTTCTTCACTGGGCACGTCCTATCCCGCACCTGTGGCCCTCAAAGGTTTATATTACAACTCGTAGCAGTAGTAATAGCAAAAAGGCGCCGGAGTAACTGCTCAAGGCGAAGGCTATTCAGGGTATCTGCCACAAAAATCGATCGGTACGCTTCAAGCCTCCAGTGATAATGCTGCCGGTCCCAGACGGAAGAAGGCCAACAGGCAATTGTTGCCTTGTTAATAAGTCTTGCTCCCATTAGTCTTGTTCCCATTAGCAGCTCTAAGTCCGAGTAGTGGAACCCTGGACGCTACCATCGACATCGGCAGCAGCGACAACACCAGCGGTAATGTGGTTCGTGCTTGAGAATGGCAATCATGAATAAATAGTACCAGCTTTTCTGTTAAATTTTGCTATGGATGCTCGTTTACTGCTGAGGCTGTCTGCTATGCATATTGTAGCCCGGCTAGATAAATAACTTGACAAACAAAGTGGTTGAGTAAATAGAAGGCAGAGTGTTAAAGAAGGAAGGGGAAAACAATAGCGATTTGTGGTGGCGTTGTCAACGGCTGGTTTACACTTCAAAGTTCTATCAGCAAATGGGTGAAACACTGAGCTGTTATATGTTAACTGAGTGACTGAATCGGTCACAGATTGGCGGAGTCGCATAGTAATCGCCTACTGTCGTCTTAGCCCAGTTATAAACAAGTACCTTAAAAAGTATTTTAACTTGAGTGAAGGTGCTTAGAGGTGGATGACCACGGGTAGGCTGATGTAGGATAGACGCAAATTGGGTGTGGAAACTATGTTTGGATTTGGTTACTGAAAAACTTTATAATACACCTTCGGTGGTACCCACATGTATGGGTTTCCGCTCTCGGAATACCTGATTTTCTATTGAATTGTTCATTGACCAAATCGAAATGAAAGGCAGAATTTGCCGCCGGAACCGAACAGCAATTAAGCGAGCAACTTCTTTCTTAAAATTTTAATCCATTATTGAGCATCTATAAACTACCCAACTCATAATGTCTGCTGCTTTTTTGCTTTCCAGCCAAAAAGCGTAAATGATTGTTGCAGACACAGCATGCAGATTGCAGATGCCTGTCATCCTAGGTGTGTATGCCTACTTGTCTATGTGCCTAGCCACTCGAGTTACGTCACCAGGCTAACCCCACAGAGAAAAGGGGACGGCCAAATGTAACCGATCCCATCTGCCAGGCGTGTTCCCTATTAAGGCCTCACGTCGTCTGGTGTGACTCCTATGAAAGGAAATGACAACCACTGCAAACAGATAGAAATTTCGAGCAAATAAAGCATATACGGCTATAACACTGCGCCAGCATCAAAGATACGTTCCACAGCGCCGAAATAAGCTTTGGGATTATTCATTCATTCAACTTCGTTGTTACAATATCGTGCTTCTTCGTCGATGACGACGACAGTTACAGCGTAGAAATAACGATTTTTTGCTTCGATAGTATCGTATGGACCAGTGCCAATCTCTGTTCGGGCAGTGCCTCACCGTCGAATAGTGGAAATAAAGCTCCAAAGGTGTTCCGCTTACTTTTGGGTTTGGACTTACGATCAGAGTCACAAACACAGCAGGCAGCATGAAATTAAGTAGGAACCGTCACAGAGTTTTAGACACCCAACGAACTGGCCCACAGCCTCGGATATTCAATTGCAGGTGCTGATTGCGCTGTCACTGCCGCCACTTGGAGTCAATCGGATGGCCTCTGGGTCGACAGTTGCCAATGAAAAGTTGGTCAGATGGGCGAACACTCGTCCCTTGGGCGTAATCGTTGCTCTGTGTCGCTTAATTTTTTTACACCTACGAGACGTGTATGAGATGGAGATTGGCTGAGTGCCCAGAACCGCAGCTGCAAACAGTCTGTATCCCAGGCAATTCGTAAACTTCTTGTGGAGATCAGCAGAACCGAGATAACACAGCAGAGGCGGGAGTCCTTAGAGGGACGTCGAGTAAGAACGTGATAGCGAAAGCGTGAGAGCAACGTAGGGGAAAACAGATGCTAGCAGTTAATCTTCATCGTTCCCATTTGTGTCCATCTTTCTTGATCTCGGACGCCATGGTCATAGTACTTCTCCATAAGACCTCGGTCAAAGGCAGAATGACGAGCACTAATTGGGGAAAGTCCAACAACGATAAAGTCAATACACTCACGAATTGAGAAACAATCTGTATTTGGTAGTTAAATGTTACGCCCCGTGCGGAAGTAGGTTACTTTGACTCTAAGTTAAGATACTCGTTCATCTTGGAGACGATACCAGCATTTTTGAAAGTTTTGCGCACCCAAAAATTGACCCGTATAGGGCAAAGCGAGTCAGTCTTGGAATGTTTCGGGGAGATTGAAATAGTTCCAAGTGCTACTCCCATGCATAGTGAAAAAATGCTTCAATGTGACGGCTTTAGAAGGCTTTTAGAACCGATGATTCGACACCTGGAAGTGCCATTAACAATTGCGGTATCAGGATCACCTCGGGCTGATAATGCTAAAAATCCAATTGTTCCTTCAGAGGGCGCTATTATAGCTTAGGAAAGATGAACACGTACCGCCATAAGGTGACTCATTGGTTCTTAAGAGTTAGGTTTTCCAGGATGTTTAATTGCCCCGGTTTCAGGTGAGCGTTCCAGTAGGGCACGTGTCAACACTGAAACATATATCGTACTGGCGTCCTAACAATGTCGCGTAATCTGTCATTTTTCTTCACAATTGCAGGCATTGAACGCGACGACAAGAACCCTCCAATCAGTCCTCGCGGGCGCCAGGCTGGCCTAAAAGGCGCCGGCGGGCCCTTGGCGGGCTACACCGCTGGGTCGGCCACTAACATGGCGACGGCGGTCAGCACGGAGCAATGGCCCCGTCACACGGACCACTTTTTGGACGAGGCGCGCGACTACAACGTATCATCGGGAGCACTGCCCGATTGCGAGAGCATCCCCCTTGATTATGATCCATACCCTGCTTCGGTTTTTTCCTGCCTCGCCCTGTTTGGACTTGTGTTTGTGCTGTATGGATATCGAGCTTTCAAACTTACCATGTTTCTAACTGGCTTTATGTTTGCTACCCTAATCGTGTACAAGGTAAAGATCAGCAACCTTAGACATCAACATCGCTTGTAAACACTTTAAAAACAATATGCACGCTTCCTTGGGCCAGATTTTCTCTTGTAGCTATCATGTGGCAAAAAAAGGTTTTATATTGTTCCATTTATTTTTTGCGTTTCAAGATAGTGTTTGAGCTTAACGAGTTGCTCATTGTATAGACATGATGAACTACGAAGAAGTAGGTGCCTTTCCTACCATCCACATAGTGCCTACTTCAATAAAAGCAAACACTACGGTGTGGACATCGGTGAGCTCAAAGCAAAAGACTCTTCACTACTGCTATATTAGGTGCAGTACAAACTGATACGGCATAGCGATTCGGGCGCTAACATTTATGGTTACTATGCGCGATAAACTATCTATCCCTTTCAGTGTATCAACATCGACTGATACGTTTGCCCTTCAGTTGCAAAGTTTACAACTTACTTTTCTAAAGTATGTAAAGTTTCACTGATAGTCACAGTGAATTGTGGAGCTTACGCTTTCTAACGGAAATGTAATACAGTTGCACTAATCACCATTTAGATTGTCTCATCAATTGGCGGATCCAGGCTGAACCCGCTTCGAACCCGGCTTGCCTAGCCGTTCTCAGAACGCTATCCACAAGCTGCGTCGCGTTCGAACGAAAGTCTTCTCGTGCAGGACAAATTATCAATAACAACATTGAACAATGTGCCTAGACCAAGCGCCAATCCTATCCATATACAACCGATATCAAGCTGACAATCCTCCAAATATAGTCTTATTTGTTTATATCTATCTGAGAAAAATGTCTCTTGACTTGTTTAGGAAACAATCCCAAGCTAGTCCAATGAACTCGGCTTCAATTACGCTTTGTAGCCCCCTTAGCAGAATCAAAAAGAGAAATTTGTGACCGGAAATCAATCCGCATTTTCATGTTACTCACTGTTACTGAACATGTTTCATGCTACTGAATAACAGTATAGAATTTGTCTCTTGCATTTAGATACTGAAACAATTTGTCACCCTTGAACAAGGTGTGCTAACAGTATGATCCCTACAACTCGGAAACGTTCCCGCGCCACTTTGCGTCACCTATAGTAGCTTATAATAAACGAATAAATATTAGCTAGGTAGGTTTGTCAACCGTAAATCTTACCCGGACTAAAAAGAAGAGCACGTTAACCTTGTTTTGTTCTTCGAAGACTAGCCTTTCATTGGAAATTTCCGCCCGTCAAGGCAGAGAAAAGTGGCTCATAAAGAGAGCATAGGTTCCGAATAGAATTATACAGGTCCGTGTGGTAAAGGTGGTTGACATGTTATACTATTTGTTGTTCCAGCTACAGAACTACAACTTCTTGTTGCTGGTAGATAGGGCATCATGTAAAATATTACAAAGTCAAATAGGGAAGCAATATGTAGGACACACTGATCTGTGATTTTTTAGCTAACGGAAAGGTTGAAATTCGAGTGCGAAAAACCTTCACTGTTTTTTCTAAAAATATATCTTACTTCATACTAGAACGATCTTCTCGTCGGTAGTTAATTTGCTCAAATCTAGCTAAACTAATTCTAGCTTATATAAATTGAGAGCTGGGCACTTTAATAGGGATACGCCGTATGGCTCAGCCGATGAAATGTACAGATAAATTTAGAATGTCTATTCTTAACCAAATAGTCCATAGTTGCCGAATGGAACGTAAATTACTATACCAAGAATCAGCTACATATACACATATATATATATTCTTACACCTGCCTAACCTTCGA
This sequence comes from Varroa jacobsoni, assembly GCF_002532875.2. Taxonomy (NCBI): domain Eukaryota; kingdom Metazoa; phylum Arthropoda; class Arachnida; order Mesostigmata; family Varroidae; genus Varroa; species Varroa jacobsoni. The sequence continues at coordinate 97,845 of NW_019214100.1, forward strand.
ATTGTGCAGAATAAACACTGGAATGTAAATCGAGTTGTTTCGTATGATATAATTATATGAGCGTCTTGTAACTATAATAGGTAATATGAGCGTTTCCAAAATTTATATTAGGCCCAGCTTGCCTGGTGAAGTTAAAGGCTGTAACATTATATAGATTGCCGAATCTTTCTGTTTGTCCGGTGGGGTACAACCATTTTAAGATTGCTATCGGACTACATTAGTTGCCTGTGTGTTGTTTTCATTTTCAGATCTGCACTGTAGAGGACCTTTTACCTATGTCCGGTAATGTTGGGGTATCAGTGGGCGCAGGAGTGTTGTTTGGTCTAATCACGACACTTGTTCAGCATGCGGGCCTGTTTGTTTTGGGCTTCCACTCGGGTCTCTTTGGGGGTATCAGTGGGATCGTGATCAGTCGTCTTCTTGGATCAACACCCGTAACAATGTGGATTTGCGTTGGGATTTTTATGGTTTCTGGCATCATCGGATCGATGGCTAACCTATACTTCCAAAAGGGTAAGGAAATCTCTATGGAATACACGGTATTTCTACAAATCTTGCTTGATAAAGGTAACAGTTTTTTGATAGAAATATAGCCGATCTGTTTTTGAACTTGGCTATCCTACATCACATATGATACATAGCTTGGAAAATACCCCAACGGTGTCATCAGAATTAATAAATAAATAATAAGTACATAGCACGGGTAGTTTAGTGCGAACGAAAAGAACATCACAGTATCCTTGTAACGCCCTAGTTCCTCCACATAATCAATTATCTTTCTTCTCCCACAACATACGGTTCTCTCCGTCTCACTCTACCGCTTTAATTTCCTTTTGCGAAGGCTATTCACTGACTTTTTCTGATGCAAATTGTTGAACAGGTCTGACGGTAATCGGATCATCGGTATACGGCGGAGCGCTGCTATCGCTCTCAGCTGACTATTTCATGTCGCGCGCCAAGATGGGCCATTGGGTTCTATCCATGATCTCTTTGAAAACTCCTCAGCCGGTATGCTGGTTTTCCTGGGCTACATTAGCTCTCTGGCCAGGCCTCATTCTCCTCGGCCTAGTCACTCAATTCTGCGTCACAGGAAGAGGCCTACATCATGAAAGAAGTGAGTCCGAGCTAGTATTATGATCATCATTAATAATATTACCATTTGAACACGCTGTATAGGAGATAAATCCATTATTCCTAAGATGTGTACGCTGGCGCTCCATACGACACCCACTCACCCTTAGTCCTTATACCCGTATAGGCGCCATTAACGCCTTGCGATAGATATTGAGCAATCATTAGCATTGTAAATCAACACAGCCCGGCTTATTACCGAACGCTCACCGTAATGGTTTGAAAGAAATTAAGTGCATCTATAGTATAGACTTTACGAGAATTAAGAAGCGCATTAACTCGCACGAAAAACGTCGTATTTTTCGTGGGGCTGTCACGCAATAGGGCAACATGTTCGCCAGCACACATAGTTGGATATCCAGTCAGCCCTACATTGTATTGTATTATTATAAATTTGGCAACCGCACCGGATTCGTATTGGCTTATGAACAGCAGCGTCGCTTTTGCCTCAGAGGCAAGCCATGACCAGCACTGAGCAAGAGGAGAAAAGTCATCTTTAAAAATATAGTTACCCAAATGTGGAGAATGCATGATTGGAACAACATGCAACACATGATTTACCCCATTACCATTAGCGTGTTGCCATTGCGTCATTCGTTCTTGGTCTACGTAGCAACACATGAAAAAAGATCATTCTAGTTTAGATAGAATACTATGCAATAGATTGGTGCAAGCTGTTCTTTCGTTGACAAATATTAGCGACTCCGATACGTAGAGGTAGGTTATGTACAGCCGCGTCGCACCTGCTCTAACAAATCTTATTATACTTGCGTTGGATGCGTCCAAAGGTGCCCTACCACATAAATCTTAACAACTGTGCTTCAAACCGGACTAACTAGCGTTGTCTGACGATAACTGCTGCCCTACACGTACTTTCCTACTTTTCCTACTTTTTCCGAAAGTACTTTTCCTAAAGAGATGTTGTGATATTGTCTGGTACTAAAAAAGCATGAGGCACACTTCTTCATTGACTTTCTTGCACCGCTCGTTTTCTAAGGTTCCCGATCCTCAGTCCTAAGGAATCCTCTCCTGTCAGTAAATACTGCACCTCCTTCAGCCCACTGTTCACATGCGATAACGTTTCGTTAAATCTCTCTCTATACGTCAAACACAGAAAGCCCAAATACTCTCAGTTGTATGGCTTCGGAATCAGTAAGGCCATAGCGTCGGTAGTACGTTATGCTAGTCTGAAGCTATGCTTAATGCTAGTACTCGACGTAGAACTCCAAACAGACAGAGGCACCATTCAATGCGAGTTGCAGATGAACAAGAGTACATTTAAGAAGAAAACAACTTTACTTCGAACGCTGTATAGTACACAAAAAAAGCTATCAGTATGCCACTTAGATTATATATAAAGCAGAAAATATGGCCCCGCTGAACTTACAGCTCATTGACCTGATTTTAACAAATACAACAATTACGTTTTTCTTTTTTATAAGGCACATTTCCATTTAGAAGCTACAATGTCAAATGATTTACTATCATTGTTCCAGTGACGCCGGCTCGCCAATCACGTAACTTTAATCTGCAGCGCGTTCGACAAGAAGAAACGAGAGCCCAGCAGCAGCAGAGAAAATACCGATATCTTTACCAGATTCGAACTTCTCATGGGGACGTAATATCTCAGGTAAGGAAAATTAACCAGAACGGTGTATCCTCAATACGGCCTCCATGCAGATCTTTTCTGCTGCTGTCAGAGTATTTAACTAGTTTGTATTTTTGTGCATGTAACCGGTAAGGCATGCCTATAGATGGACTCGCGCGTTACTCATTTTCTATTTCTGTTCCGAGGCACTACACAGGTAGAAATATTGTTGCATCGTTATTTATCGGACCCTTCACGCAAAATAATGCCTATATATATATATATATATATGGACGGTTTGAAGTATTTTTGACAACTTATTTTTGTGATCTTCTTGTTTTTTGCCGCAGCTTGTCAGACGATCTCTATCTGACAAGTCGCTCAGTCTTTATCATCAATCGGTGAAGTACATTTCGCTTAGGTTCTCATATCTGATTCACACTTACCGACAAACCGAGATGACTATCTTGTCACCATTATTATTTATAAATTATTTAGAATTGAACTCAAATACAAAGTTCTCAAAAAATTCACACGATAGATAGAAGGCTACCAATTTATCGTATACACCAAACAACAGCGCTGAAGAGTAATGAGGTTTTACTGTTTGCTGACACGCTAACAAGACCTATATCACCGATGATCTAATTTTAAACCACGACACACGTTGGTCCAGTAGCTTTAGAGACCTTTCTGAACAACAAGATAAACATACCACATCTAAAAACCACAACAAAAGCTACAAACCATTGGTTGGCTGCCATAATGAACTTGTGTACAAACTCGCATAAAGAAAATGATTAGAGAAACCGTTTATTTGTATCTGGCATGACCCAACCGAACACATTGGCAGTATCAAGACATGCATGCAACGAATGGCCATTAAGCCAAAGCAAGGATAGTCTACGAGCTGAATGCTATGTACGAACCTACAAGGATATTTGAGAGCTGCGAACCCAGAGAATTAAGTTCTACTCTTAAGGAGAGGTTTAGTTCCCTATTCCTTGAGCAATTCTTGTGAGCTAAAGGTCTAATATTAGCACGGCATCATCAATGAAATCGGCCTGCACGCATGCGTTGGTCACTGTGGACATGTCTTGACTCGATCGTAACCATTGCAGGACTATGGCACTCATTATGGCCTTATGGAATTCGGAGCTGGCTCGAACTGTTAATGATGGGCCAATTGATTTTAGTTGTCATTTAAAAAACGTCAACAAAGTCACTTATGCAATAAGTATGGCCTAACATATAGGCTCTGGCATGCTAGTCTACCGCGCGTCTTTGGTTAACTCTGGGAACCCCGTTTAAATAATTTTAATAAATATGCTTACTGCTACTTCGTCTTAATACAACTGTTAGTTCTTACGTGTTATATGTCGTCTGAATTTAATTAATCTTTATCCCATCTGGTCAGGGTGCGTGCTTTTGTGCAATAGGTTATTACTATTATTATTACCATTGGAACTCCTCTATCTAATTCTGAATTGGCTTCAATGTAATAATTATATATCATGACGGACCCTGGTCTGATCTAAATTCGTACTGCGGTGAAAGTGAGTTTGTTTTTTGTTGTCGCTATCGATGCTTTTTCAGAACTACTTACAATCACTGCAGTCGAAAAAGGTTCCCCCAGCATCGCTCAATGGGGACGACTCGGTGTCGATGCTCCACGGATCCGATCAACTCACGCATCTGACCGTGCTCAACAATGCGCCGGAATCGGCTCACACCACGCTCAGCCACGTGCCCTGAACAAATAGTAGCAGTGGTAATAGCTGTTTGTGTTATGTAAGTAAGGTTAATCCATACAATTCGTTAAGATCACGCCTGTCCTTCTGCTTTGCGGCCTTTACCTACTCTCATGCGGCTTGGAAGGACGCCGAAGGAGAGGAACTAGCGCCTCATATTTTCTCCATCAACTATGCACTATGAGGATCACTGTCTCCCAACTCAGCTCGTCGTGCTAACAAGCTTGTTTTGCTCCATCTGATATGCTTGTTTGAATGTATAATAGATTAGTAAATTAGCGTATGCACTGAATCAAACAGCTTTGCCAGATAGTTCTCTTACGTCACTGATGCGGACGCCAGTTTAGTGTTAGGGTAATATGATTTCAAAAGCCTTTGCAAGGTCAAAAACAAAACACACATAACATATTGTTTGCTAGTTTTATAACACGACGACTAGGTATTGATAGGAATGGTTGTATCATGAAGCGATAAATGTTGTTTCAAGCCTGAATTTCCAATCCGAGCGGTTCGATAGATTTTGCCAATAACTTTTAACAAAGATAACAAGAAATTACTTATAGTGCACTAGTACTTCCACATATCGCGGAAAAACAACTTGCAAGCGTTCTGGTAGAATCTAACGCCGAACGGTGCTCAAAACGAGTCACAGCTACGAGAAAAATCATCACACTGTCTATTGTGACGTACGTGAAGTGACAGTATGCCGAACGGGTACCGATTAGCCAATCGTGACGGATTAACGTGACCGTCATAGAGCGTATCCCATTCCAACGATCTCTTTCTTTGATCCGCCATTCTCGTCGTGTCGATCTGCGAAGAGAAGCTTCGCCCTATTCTAAACGACGAGTCAGTGTAGTCATACAAACGTTTACTTTTTTGTATGACTTTTTTGAGCGAAGAATCTGGACAAGATGTGCCACTTACCCTGTGTCTTCTATCCAAGTCTGGTCTATTAGCCCGTTCAGTGTTCACTGCCACAAAGCCAGCCTGAGTCCAAGACGATTCACTCTGTAAAGTATATATATATAGTATTATAGTATTTAAGTTGTGTCTATCACGAACAAAGGGCAGTTTAAAGCACAACTGCTGTGCGTTAAGCGTCAGTAAAGTGCACGTATTCCTCTATTTATGAAGAACGTGTGCACTTAACTTCTATTCTGATTGGTATTCCTCTATTATCTTCCGAGATCAGTATAAGTGGAGAATACTTAAAATGTTAAGTGACTGATTCATTGGTAAAGGGTGCGTACAAAAATACCCAGCTGTTTTGCTCGCTCGTTTAAATTATACCATATGGTTTGGCATTTTTTCTATGATTACGGAATTAGCAAATGACTATATTTTCGTTATGAATTTTAAAAATGATTTGCGCTTACCAGCTTCAGTGAGTGAAGGAACGCTAAACTTAAGAACTTGGCAGCAACCTAACGCTCCGTTGTTGATGTCTAAGCGTAATGGCTTCGTAATAAAGCCCTTGGCTTTATAACTTATTTGCTTGATCAGTAACTGTAGCAATCTATGGTAAAAGCGGCGTAGATACCTTCATAGCGGCAGTGCATTCGTGTATGGGTGTGTGTGTGTGTCTGCGTGTGTGTGTGGTGTTGGAGTGTGTGTGTGTGTGTGTGTGAGTGAGTGTGAAAGTGAAGTTTGCTCTACGATCATCAACTTTCAGAGAATCTTTGAAGAATGACATTAAGAGCCAGGACGCGGTGGAGGGAGGCAGAGAGAGAGAGAGAGAGAGAGAGAGAAATTACGGCCCTTGGAGTTATTCCAAGCGAGAGCCTGCGAGAGTGAAAATGAAGACAAGTATTATATTTGACGACTGTGACTAATGAGGAGGTTCGACAAAGGTTTGGATGTTGGCATTTTGTCTGTGTATGAACCCATAAACGATACAGCTGATATCATCTCTAGGTTAAAAAAGACCCATCCAAGTAAAACGTTACGCTAAGTGATGCTTGTCCTCACAAGGCAGCCAGATAACAAATTCTAGGGAGAATGAATTGATGAATGATGTAAAAGGTACTGCAATGTTTCAAATGTAGATCACAACAAGTATTTAGCTAGGCCTGATTAGTGGTATAAGTTTTCAAAAAAATTATTTACAATGTTACGTAACGGAAGTGTTGTCGATTACACACGGGTTTTAGAAAAAGTTTGGTGTCGTCTGTTTTCCACGCCAATCGAAAATGGAGAACGAGGAACACAGCGAAAAAGAAAGGAAAAGCACATATATATATATATATATATATATATTGCGCATACGTTCAATGTTTTAGACGGTAGAAATTAATGTCGAAGAGCACGTGCGAAAGATGTTCACTAGATGTGATATGACGAATGCGTCTCCTTAGTGTTGAAGAGATGTCATTTATCATGGTGTCCTGCTTTTCCTTATATATATATATACATATATATATATATATATATATAAGAGCAAGTTATCAACGCAAGAAATGTTCCAGTGCTATGTCTGTACAGCTTTTTTCGAACGAGAGATCAGCAGAGACTCATTATCGGGTAGAACAATTCGTAGAACGTTTGAAATCATTGTTAACCGTAAACCAATAAATGGAAAGAGGGTCAAGTGGAGCAGCAAAAGATCAACTGAGTAAAATCGCCTGCAGGAAAACTGACGGCAGAAATACGTAACATGCAAATTACAGTGACGAATTACGTAAACGTAAAAATACTCTATCTGGCCATGTAAATCCGGTGGTGGTAAGTGACCAGTTAGCTACCTTCGGATCAAAGGTGGCTGCTGTTGGTTTTAGTTCATGTCCGAAAGCCCACATGGAAATATAAAGACATCGCTCAACTCTTCAGCGCCACGTCCAACGCAATCAACACTCGAGTTCAAACAAAGGCAAATAAAGCTGGAGGTTATAATGAAACGCGTAAGAGGGTAATAACACAACTGGGCGCAAGCCGTACAGATGAACGAGATAGAGGTCATGCATCTAATATTGAAATATCCTATAGTACACACAGTATTAACTAACGCCGGGGATGCTGATCGTGGCCATGACATTAGGATACTGTAGACAGTTTTTAGTATTTGAGACGAGATGGCATGTAGGTGCTTCTTGTAAGGCTGTTATTATGGGTCGTTCGGTGGCGACTCACGATTCACTATAGTCCTCTCGACAGCAGCATGCCCAATGAACAGTAATAAAGATTTGCGACATCTTCGAGAGAAAATCGATGACCATCGGCCTAAGAGCTACGAGATTGATAGCGGTTGCTATGGGTTTATGGCGAACTAGGGGGGATGATGATGAACGCAGCGGTTGAACCAGAATACCAACAACACTAAACGATGGAATATGCATTCGTGTGTGCAACTGTATGTGATATTACCCTACGTACATCAGCTAGTAGGTTATGGTATCAGCTATTCTGCGTCTTCCTTTAGGCGATATATTGCTTGTTCTGTTTCCCTACACGTACTTATAATTGAGCAATTGTCACCATTCGCTAAAATAGAGACTGTGAGAAAAAGTGACTTCGAAACTTACTCTCTAAGCTGTACCTAAGTAGTTACGCCCTTTTGCCCCAACAAAAAAGAACATAGTCAAAAATAGATCGGTGTTTACTTCGGCGCATTTGTGGTCGATAATAATGGCTGCAACAGACTTGAGCTGTAACAAGGGCATGCGAAAATATAGTGGGGAGAAAAGAGGGGAGGCTGAAGGCGGGACGCTACCCGTGACAAGAACATGAAAGCTGTTTCGATTAGTCAGATCAATGGGTCGCACCCCTGGCTGACACAACGTTAGATCGTTTTTCCGCCGGACGCTAGTGCTAGTAATGATATTAATAATAAAATTAATATGAAACGGATAGAAACAAAATTAATACACCTACTTGTACATAGACCTTTCTTCTAAATACGGAAGGGGTTGGCTGGCCACAGAGTGTTACTGTATATATCTATATGCATACATTATATATTATATAGAAATAAAAGAAAACACTGAAGCTGTTGGTTAGTGTAAAGCTAAGCTGTGTTTATCCAATAAACGAATAAATAGCAACAACTATTAGAGAAAAAAATATACGAAAGATACACATACACACACACACACACACACACGCGCGCATAGGAAAAAGAATTGTATTCACAGTGAAGGACGTGGCATACCCATATGCAGTACACTCACATAAAATAGACACCTGAAGATCTAATAGACGAGGCGTAATGAGAAAAGAAAACAATGATGATGATGATGGAAGAGATGATAGAAGTAAACAATGTTATGGAACAATATGTTATACCTTTGCCGGCAACCAACGCCGCTCTGATAACATTTTAATAAATTTATCAAATCATAAAATGATTACTAAGCGTTTTGTATTTTACATTGCTAAATAACTAATATATAATAGATAATAATAAATAATTGGTCTGTTAGTTAAGCTACAAAGAACTGGCGTAAAAATGGCTTACACAACCTTTCTGATTGGCTCGGGCCGAAGCTCCAAGATAATACAAAAGTATGATACGATCACCTGCTAAATACAATTGTATTATGAATTTATTGTGGGCCGTTAGCTAACTACATTGAATTAAACTTACTTTCTCTTCTAAGCAACAGTAAAAAAAGTCAGACTTCATGTTAGCGCCTTTTCTTTGCTACTATAATTACGTGTGTCTTATTATTAACAGAGGCATAAGTTAGTATATTCGATGATGCGACTTCAAAATAAGGTCATCCATACGTATATCTATCTATATTGTCGGGTATTGGTCTACTACTTATGGATCAATGTTACATTTTCGTGCCATAGACCAAATATTTTTTAATCACATCCCCTCGATTAAATCACACTTCATTGCGCACAATACCGTCATCGTATAAAATATTTGAACTAGGTCACGTCAATAGGCCGTTTTCATTTTACCACTCTCCCTAAGAGCAGCCATGCTAACTTTTGCCTTTCCTTTTCTAGCGACACATAACGTCTTTGGCTATATTATTCGATCATCGTTCAGGAAACAGATAGTTATTCTGATACAAAAAAAAGACAAACAAAAAGAAGATGTCCATAGGGTGAAATTGGTTTATTAACGCATTTTTGAATTTCGGTTTCTGTCCTGACTCGCTTTCCTTCCAGCTTAGATATATTTGACACGTTAATGATACCACCGAGTCGGGTAAAAGTTGTAGACTAAACCTAGGCAATTCGTGTTTGGTCAAGGGACTATTCTGAAATCAATTAAAAACGCCGTTTGGTATTGTCATGCGACGCGATCACTTTGTGTGTTTTGCCTGTTCAGAGTTTTTTTTTTTTGTTTCAATTTGTAGACTAGATTAGAAAATCTTCGAATAATTTTCTGCATTTATTGTTTGAGCAGTTTATAGTACAGGTAGGTCTTCGACAATTCTCTGTCTCCATAATTCAAAACCTAGACAGGTACCAAATGCGAAATAATCCAAGGAGGCAGTTTGCTAAGTTTCCACGTAAACATGTAAGAGCAAACGACGTCCTGCTAGCGTGTTTTTTTCAAGTCGCAGGCATCCTTTGCTGATGAATTCATATGATATCAACTAAGCTCCTCTCATACTTCGCGCAGCAAAAATAACGTCATTTAATTAGATGCAGACGCAAAACACAGTACGTGTAACTATGTAGCAGAAGTTTAAAGTCGGTCGTCTCTATAAACTGGAAATTGATATACAATTTTAACTGTTTCTTATAATGGGAACAACGTCCCTGATGTTCATGCTAAGACCCTCGCTCCCTGCGATTCAACCATAGAAGAATTTTTTTTCCACCGAAAGCGTACTGATGTTCATCGCCCGAGTAAGTAATCGCAAGCAAGCAAAGGTAATGTAATGGATTTTGATCGCATCGTCGGCGTACATATATACTCTCTGTACAGTATTGAATTAGCTTAGTGTTGTCATTGGCATGGTATCTCTATACCCTTCTTTTAAGTCCTTTCCTAAAACACTCATCTGAACTGCAGTTTTGACGCAGATTCCACTAGATAACAGTTTGTTTTATATGTCAGCTTAATAAAGAAATACGATTCCGATTTGTCTGCGACAGGGTTAAAAACGCTGATCAAAGCCCACCGTTCTTTCCGTAGTAAGCCTGTATGATCAAACGATACATAATCGACGTTACCGTTTCGTATATCTCACTCCAGTTTCTGCTAATGTTCCGTCGTGAACGCAACTATAGGCAAGTCGAAGTCGTTTGAGAGAGTCTTCCTGATTTGAGATTCTTTGATTGAGAGATGTGTGTGGCGGAGCAACTAACACAGTGAACGTGTATACTCTATATTTATGCACCAGTGCAGAAACGCTCTTTAAACGTCACCACGATTCTTTAAAGGGTGAACTTCCCGAATGCATCGCATTCAGTGACAAAACGGACCGCGTGACGCAATGGTCTCTATTGTAGCATATCATTAAGGAGCATCTACAAAAAAAAAAGACGAAATAGTGTTTTTTACTTTAATATCCATATGTAAGAATCCCCTCAGCAAAGTCAAAAACCCTTGTAGCGGGTAGATCTGAATTATACTCTTGTTAAGAAATTCTCTCGGCGTCAAGAAAGATTAGAGCCGCTGGCTTGATTTTTGTCATCGTCGGGTGTTTGCTACTACTAATTATGGGTAGTAAACTAAAAAAAAGATATGTTGACTCTATTATTGATTTGATTCTATCTACCGTAGAAATTACTGAAGAAGTGTTTCACACACAATATCGTGACTGCTAAATCGCTGTGACGTGCTATGCTACATAAGCTGGATATTAGAACAGACATTAAAAGGCCTATTTTGTTTCGAAGTGAATTGCGCATCAGACGCTCGTGCATCTAAATTATTTACCGAGTCCGACGAGCGATCTAACTGGAGAGGTTCTTACTTGAAACCCCACAGAACGTTTGTTTAAGTAGCCATTTCCAACCAACTTGCCGCCATGTGTAGCGTATTCTTGGCGAACTGCTATTTTTAACATTAGCAAACCGTGAAAAAGTAAATCGATCATATTCATTCCATACTTTGAATTGCGAGAGTTTACCTTATTCACACCTCCCATAACCAGTTCGCACGGGTCTCAGTAAGTTTCACGTCGTTTGTTCGTAAGTCAAGTAGAGAGAAATTCTAGCATGACGTTTAAGCGGCCTTCGTAATGGACATACCATCGCAAGCTCTTTTCTTCGCTCGCGGCTTCAACTACATACTCTTATGGCTAGCAAAGTAATTACGATAAGCAAATCCTTTTTTTACAAAAAAAATTTACATTTTTCAAAGGTACTCCTATCGCAGATCTAATTAGTTAACCGTTTAAAAGTTCCGAGGGAGACCCGTAACGTTGATCTATTATGTCCGTGTATTATCGCAGTAGGCGCTATACGAATATTATTCTAACAGTACTCAAGCCTTATTTAGACATGAGCTTTATTCAGACGACATTGAAACTCTGCTAGAAAGGCGTTTCGAAGAAACTTTGAAGCAAGTGTTTCTTTTTCGGATTCAGCAAAATATTCTTTTGGCCGATCCTGCCTTTGGTCATCGTGAAACAGTAGCCTGATGGTTGTTTGGAGAATTGGATATTTTGTCCAAAACGCCAAAGTTATAACACTGCACAGTGTTCCTTTTTGTTGTTACGGTAAAAGAAATAAACCTCGTATAAATGTACTTATTATACTCTCATTCAAGAGGCGGCGCCTGTTCAGAGACATGTTACAGGTCAATCGATAGTGACCAATATATTTCTGTAACTGATATTAAATTCAAGTTTGTCGTCACAGCTTCATAGACCATTCAGAAACATGGACGTATCGTCAAAATTTGGCTACACATGAACTACAAAACACACTGATACACAAAACTTGTCGATTAAAGTTTGACCATTTTCGAAAATCACTAAATCGCTTTTTTTTTTAGTAGCGTGAGTAAAATTAGGCTCCGTATCAGTATTATGTTGAGAACTGAACCGCTAGTCCATTGGGATTCGTTTTTCCCATTCACATTCTCATTTATCCGTTCGTTTTATATTAATCACATATAAAAAGGACTTAATAGACTACTGTGCCTGAATTTACCCATATTGATCGTCTATTACCACTGCCGACTTGATTTCGCGAGCTACTCCACCATTGGTTTTCTAAGCAGCCTGCAACACTCGCTTTTAAATGTGGCCCTCGTTTTACTAAAGATGCTTCCAAATTTGACTTGGGCTAAGCCAACCGAGTTTACGTCGACTGTCAACCGAATCCGCCTTGAAATGTTTCGAAACAGCAGTATAGCAACTGCACAAAAATTATTCATAGTGTGAATCCACAAATAACACCTAACGGGGCTGGAAGAGCTCATTCGCTAAGGGTATACAGACTAGCCATCTTTGAAATGACATTGTTCTTGAAATCTGCATAAAAAACATTAGTTCATTTACTTCATGGTTTATAATCTCATATCCGACCAATGCCGGTAGAATGCTTTCTTGGAATCAATATTTGCTGAAGGGAAAAAAATTATTTCGCGCCAGCTACCAGGGGTTTCCTGTAGGAGTTTAAGATAAATCTTCCAATTGTACATACATATCATACAAGTATACATTCGGTGTCTAGAAAGATGCGCTTATGCCGAAACAGTCATTCGAATAAACATTTATTACAGGATAACATCTAAATTGAGAATTTCTCGTGTGCCTTGCTTCTAGGGTTGTATCTAGACAACATCAGATATTGCAATGCAAGTTTTCGCATATCCTGGAAATATCATTCCTGGCAGCCATGTTTATTAATCAAATTACAGCTTCAGTTCAGAATCTACGCTACTCACTGATCATCTACAATAGATTCCCTCTTTAATACACAAATAACTTTTTTAATAGTAACCGTGAGTCAGGGCATATCAGTAGATGTAGGCTCGTTAAAGTTTCGCTCAAATACGCTGCGTACAGGAATATTTAACAGACTTGTTACGTTAAGCTGATAGCACGTCAAAGGTCCTGAAAATGAAATGTCCCAAATGGGCCAAGAATTTTAGAACCTACAAAAAGTCTTAAAAGGACTGAACGTTGGAGCTTATGTGGACGGCCCAATTGATAACTGAAGATCTTTCCTCTCTAAAGCTGTTTTCAGTTTCCTTAGAAAAAAAACATATATTTATAAAAAAAATGGAGCTCCGAGCCTTTTTGATCCAATCTCTATTAAAAATCTTCCGACTTACTTCATAAAAATATTCCTCGAATTTTTCTAAAGCCACATAAAAACTAGCAATAACGCAGGTCGCCAATTTAAGGTCAGAAAGAAATTTTTAACCCTGATGGAAGTTCGTCCTAAACGAAAAGATCATAGTTGACGCTTTGTCGCTTGCCATGATTAGTTCATTATTTTGTTTTAGAAAGAGATAGCTGTCATTTGCTGCTCAGAGCAGCGGATGAGTGCATGCCCCTTACAATAAATAGCCCGTCAAAGTTACCCCAATTTGAGCTCTCTGTATAAAATAGAAGGTATATGCGCTGGACTGAAGTATCCTTACCGAGTTTCTAAAGCCGAATTCTTCCAATTTTCCTTTTAACTTTGAAGATTTCGTTTCAAATATACTAAATACTTGGCGAGTTGTAACTTCGAACATGGAATAGCTGCGGCTTTCTAAATATATTAGCACATTGAAAAATAGGGTATTTGGCCACGATTTCGTTTATTAATGAAGATGCCACTATATAACCTTTAGTACAACACTGAGACCTGATAACATTTGATAAATATACATTTTGACAGAGTATTATCGTTCATATATAAGCCTTCTTCGAATGCCTAAACTCTGTTGTTTTTCCGCAGTCCAGCTAAGTCTTGTTCTCCTTATCGCCGCTAAGAACCCACAATGCTAGAACCATATGGCCATCAATAAAGATCAGAAGAATAACTACACCATTATGGATAAAGAAAAACGGTGGTCGCGACTACAGTTATGTGTTCAAAGATAAACGCACATTAACTGTTCCTTCAGATAAACCACAAACGTTCTACAAAGATGCATTTGTGTACGTTTACGTGGGAGGTCATTGGTACCGCAATAAGATCTACCTTTCCATTACAAACAGATTGGTTAGCTCGAGTACTGAGAAGAGATAGACCTTCAGCAGCAGGCAGTAATTCGGAAGGGTAACTATTCACCAACTAACTTCACGAAGTGCGCACATCCCAAAAACTACATTTGATTAATAACACGAAATGGTGAAGGTTTACTTGCACCGATTATTTATTTCTAACAAAAAGACAGTTTAAATTGAGAATTTTTTGGAACATACAGAATATATTGTATTTTTGGAGTGCACAAAGATTCTGTAGAAGGTGCATTCGGGATAAGTCCCGCTCCTACCCTGTCCCTTGTATTCTTCATACTAAGGACAAGCACCCAATCGAGACAATACATATGAGATACATTATTGAGATAATGCAATATTATAAGCTGTAAATCCTCTCCAAAACACTATATGTTGAAACTTCTAGTGGAAATTCTATACCGCCTTACCAGTTCCAATAGACTTTGGATCCGTTTATTAGAAAAATGAATAAACGAAGAAATTTCAGGGAATATATTGTCTTTAACAATGCGGCGCAATTATTTGCCGCAATACTATATTATTTTATACCTATCATTGGCTGAGCAAATTCACAATTAACTCTTTCGTACTTCGTGTAATCATGGTAATCTATTATACCTTTTCTTTAGATGTTTGGTTAGTGTGAAAAATGGCTGTGTTTAACGTTACCGATTAAATAATTGGATCGGTGAT
>NW_019214101.1:0-99161 GCF_002532875.2 Varroa jacobsoni
CGTTTAGTACTACGCACACACGCACGTTTAGTACTACGCACACGCACGTTTAGTACTACGCACACACGCACGTTTAGTACTACGCACACACGCACGTTTAGTACTACGCACACGCACGTTTAGTACTACGCACACGCACGTTTAGTACTACGCACACGCACGTTTAGTACTACGCACACGCACGTTTAGTACTACGCACACGCACGTTTAGTACTACGCACACGCACGTTTAGTACTACGCACACACGCACGTTTAGTACTACGCACGCACGTTTAGTACTACGCACGCACGTTTAGTACTACGCACACACGTTTAGTACTACGCACGCACGGATAGTACTACGCACGCACGGATAGTACTACGCACGCACGGATAGTACTACGCACGCACGGATAGTACTGCAATTATCTACGCATGGATAGTACCAAAAATCTACGCATGGATAGTACAAATCTACGCATGGATAGTACCAAAAACATCACACGCATGGATAGTACCAAAAACATCACACGCATGGATAGTACCAAAAACATCACACGCATGGATAGTACCAAAAACATCACACGCATGGATAGTACTGCAATCTATATATCTACGTATGGATAGTACCAAGAACATCACACGCATGGATAGTACCAAAAACATCACATCATCAGTCGATTCCAGAGTTCCTATGCAGAAGGCATGGGCCTTCTAACCGGGGATGTACCGTCAGCATTGCTATTCTGATCGCCTGTACGTTCCGATAACGCTAGGGATTGTTCCGAGCTGGGCATTTCAGCGGAAGGTGCAGCTATTTTTTTGGATGATCTTTCTTCATCTTTAACCTTCTCTTTCTTAAAAGAAAACGTAAGCCGATTCTTAAAACAATTTATCTTTCCAAGCATAGTTCGCACGTAGTTATCATGAATGTGCTTGGCTTCAAAATACTGCTGGAGACCTCGAAATTTTCTTTCGCGTGCGGCAATAGTCGCTTCGGTCTCCTGTAATGCCCTTTCTAGTTTCGATAAATTCTGCTTCTGCTCAGTTAAATCTTCTGTAGCTTTTGACAGCCTATCTTCAATCTCAGGCAACCCAGGCCACCCCAGTGATTGGCGACGGGCTTGCTCTTTAGGACCAACACTCTGTTCAGCAGCAGTTGTCCTTTCGAGTTCCCTGATCTCGTGGCGCAATTCTACCAACCATGCCGTTGTTGTTCGAATTCCTTTTTCATATTCACGCTTCTTCGCGTAATCCACTTCCGCCTGGGTCACAACGTTCGGATCAAGCTTCTCCCTAAGCCTGAGGAGCTGCTTGTTGGTGTTCTCAAGTAAAGTCTCCAAAAGGTTCAGACTCTGATCAAGTTCCGGCTGTACCTGGTCGATCTCTTCGGCAGTTTCCTTCATTTCGGCAAGCATCTTCTTCATCTGAGAGTCGATAGCGCTTGCTCCACGCTCATCGAGGGTTGAAATTTCGTCATCTCCAGACATTTGATTTGGATTTTGCTTTCCGCTGCTTCTTTACTTCAGCTGTCTTTGTATTTTCTACCGTTCAAACCAGACACATGATATTTTTGTTAGTAATAGATAGTATTTTGTCTCCTACCAAGAATTTCTGCTAACACACTATGACGCTCTTTATATAATCGTTGGATGGCTGCTAATTTTCGCGTTGCCTTATTTTCAATCAATTGCTTAGCAAAACAGGTCGAAATTAACTAACAGGCTTGACGTTGACTCGTAGCATCCGCAAAATTATTAAACTTACAGAAATTTAGCTTAGTTATTTTTATTACAGAAGATATATAATTAACAGGCGCTGTCTAATTCGAGCAAATTGTGTTTATTACTGTGCAATGAACTTTCCAAAGACAGCTAAAGAGCTTTTCCGCACCACTATTAGGCAGAATTTAAATAAAAAACATAAATGGATATTTATTCGTCATAAATGTCATCATTCATGTGTGATATATATATATATATATGTATATATATCTATAAATTAAGATAGTGGTTCCGTAAAAAAAACGAAAGTTGGGATGCGATCCTATTGGGGGTCAAGGCACACGTGAGGTACTACAACGTATTTATAATATGAATGGAAGTACGAAACATTGGAGCAGATTTGCTTCTGTTTACTGTATGTAGTTCAGTGAAACGGAGATAATATCAATATCCAGATATTTGATTAAATGTGGGATCAACATGCATAAATGAGAAGATGGGAGAACATAAAGGTATCCCTAGCAAAGTGGTATTCTCGTATGAGTATATACAATGTTTTTACGCCATTGTCGTTTTCTGTCAGGTGATAATGACGGTAGAATTTAACCCCAGTGTCAGCCTAACATAGTTTACCTTCATGATACACATACGGTTTTTCCACTGTTTTCGGTGCAAGCGTACGCTAAAGCTGATGAAGATGGTAATTATTTGCAGTAATCTGCAATATCTTTACGCTGCCTCTGTAACCCGGCTCAATCCGATCGAAGCTATCTTGTAATTTCATATCTACAACGAATATATAATATTTTTGAGGAATATTTCTCTGCAGTGGTATACTTTTTTACTGCTAGTAGATCGATAACTAAGGAATGTTGTAACTTTACAAATATTCGGATTAGAGTAGGACTTCAACCAGTAACGCCCTTCGCAGTAACGCAGTGAGAGGGTCCCATTTTATCACCAGCAGATAAATTCTGCCGTATAGGTGACCGCAACGGAAGAGCAAATAATGGCGAATATATCGTGCTATGGCGTACAGTCGAGGGCGCTCGATCCGGCGAAGCCATTTCACTCTCCACGGAATGTCGGTTACCAATTCGTAGACTGTCTGCCCATTCCTAAAAGAATAGAAACAAGACATACATAGACGAAACCGAAGCCATATGTTAGAGGGACTTATGGCAATCTGCATCTATTAATGATGCTTTTTAAAAGTTATAAAGAATTTCTAAAATGTGCCGCTAAACAACCCCGCTGTCGTATCGAAATTTTATAATACACACTGCATGTTTAATAATACTACTGAACTAAAGCGGATCTTGAAAAGATGCTGTTAATTCGCCTAAAGTCTGACTTTTCACATAATTAGCTTATTCATCTCGTAATTCTCGTAGAGGTAAAGCAATTTTTCGCTCGCCATGGTGTTGCGCTGGATCGTTTCGATTGAATCGAGTGAATAATGGACCAGATGACACGGGCTCAGAAGATGCTAGGCGCTAACCGGGTCCTACGCTAGGAGATGCAGGATTCTTGATAATTCCTAAGTTCCAGACAAGGAACTTCCATGTGCCACCGGCATGTAAATCATTGCTCTCCGGTTCACTACCGTTTAAAATAACAAGTTGGTTGATCATTGATATAAAACAATGTGGTATTTAGATTTTGCAAGGCTTTTTTTTTAACATAGTCAAACGTATGCACCGAAATCTACAAATATAATGTTTAGCAGTCCTATAGAACGAACGGATTTCCTAACGTCTTCCTTCCCTCCACCCTTAAAGGTCGGAACTGATCTTAGGTTGTTTAAGTTATGAGCTGATGTGAACCGCAAATACGAATTCCCATCCAGTTGTTTTTGCAGCTGCTTGTGGAGCTTTACAAATTCATTAAAGTTTAATGGCAGCGTCTTTGTGTTTGTTCCATTCAGTGTTAGCTTCATCACATATTTTTTGTAGGACGATTTGCAGAGAGCACTAACCCTTGACATGCGGATGATGGTGCTCGGTGCCATTGTCTGAATCATTATCGGTATCAACGTTACTTTTGCCACCGTTTGCCCTTTACAGCACGTACTTGTCGACGAGATCAATTAGATATGGGTTCTTCTTTGCCTTGTGCACAAACTATAGATAGGTCAGAGAAAATAATGAAATGCGTCAATTGTTCTTTTTCATGCGGTCGATGTGAGTTGGCCGCCTACGCCAAAATCTGCTAACTTTACGTCGCTCTGCTCCGACAACAGAAAGTTTGCTGCTTTGGTATCACGATGTAACTTTCCCTCATTGTGCAAGTATCTCAAGTCTTTCGGTACCTGCCGGAGGATGATTGCTACGGCAACTAAATAGGAAGAGTTACAAACTTTACAATAGCGAATCAGCCATACATGTAATGGTTAAATGTAGGCAGGCGTTTGTGATGAAGTACACGTAATACATAACTAATAGTGTTAATAGTTCCAAACAGTCATGATCTTTTCGCCTACTTTAGAAAACGACCATCGTATGTCACTGCATCGTTAGTGCTGCCCTGCTAGTATTCATTGTTTATATTTTTCCAGAAGCCAGCCTTGATCTGTTATCAAAGGCTCTAGAAATTCCCATGCGAAGCTTATCGATTAGGATTAAATATTCCCGACATTGTTGCGTTTTAAAGGTTTGTGTTGTCTAACATTAAAAGAACTTTACGGATATACTACATTGGATAATTTCATTGTTCATTCTCACCCACATGTGCGCTTCGAAGCGTGCGGCTTTCATGAGATCGACAACACTGCCATCTCCAACATATTCCGTGATAATCCACAGTTTCGAAGGCCGAAGGTACTATCCGAAGTAGCGTATCACACTGCGATAAAATCTGCATGGTTAGTGGTCACTGGGCATAGATAGGGCGAAACAATGTCAGAAAAATAAAGTATTGGCATTGAACAGAAAACAAACACTTGTAGCTCAATCAGTAGTTGCATGATCACCCCTTGGTCTGACTGTACTTTGCATACTAGTAACTGTATGATGGTATTTACAATTTCAGCTAAAAATGATCATACAGATAGTTGATATCTTCAGTACTGAGCTATAAATATGCTTATATTAGAAAGATTCAGTATGATTAAAGTAAATTCCTATATATTGCAGGAACTACAAAACATCTGTGTGATATACTATTTCAGGAACTCAGTAAGATGTTAATTAATAAACAGAGCGATGATTTGAATCGTGCTTTCTATATTCCCTTATCTCCATCAACTGGCGAGTCCTTCTCCTTCTCTGCTTTAGAAAGCGTATCAATTTAGTTACGAAATGACTAGTATTAAACAAGACAAGAACATATCCCGTCAATAAACCAATCACTATATAATACAATGGCAACACGTATGCCGCAGCAATAATTATGAAAAGAACCAAAAAAAAAAAACAAACGATACAGAAATCTATTGCATTACGATCAGCCCATTCTGCAATTAATACTTGATCGAGATGATTATGTCAAGCTAATGGAACGTTCTGTTCCTCTTAGAGGAATATAGAGATAGTCAGAGAGATATAAAGTTACTGCTTTACAGGTCCAAACGGTTAAACTAGTTAAGTTACGGAAAAAACCTCTCCGGCACGGCTCGATAGAATAAAGTCTGTCGACTAGCAAGAAAAAATCAATTTCAGCTACTGTAAATAACGCGTGATACTATGATAGCACAAAACGGGACCCCATCGTCTCGCAAGCTAGTGAACACATTGCTATGGTGACCGTAACTAACAGGGATATACTCACGCTCGTTCAAATCTTAGCATTGGAGAAAAACTATGAATGCGTAGAAAAATAAGAACAGATGAAAAGGGGAATTAAAAAATAAAGTTTAATCATAAATGTTGATAGCTGCTGGCGTGTATGCCGTTTTATAGGCCTGTTGGACAAACGCCAGATAATTTCAGTAAGGTTCTCTCTGGTTACACTCCTAATGAAAGCAAGTCCTTAATTCTACACCGCTAAGTGATTTTGTAGAAATAAATGTGCAGAAAGAAAAAAACATGTATGGAAATGACGAGGGGGGTAATGGTCGATCAGGGTGACACAGAAGTTACCGGTTCATAGACCAAGGAAATACTTGCCAAAATGAAAAAAGGAACAGAATATCGATCTGATACAGAGGAAATTCTACCAGAATGTAATTCTGCCGGAGGGTTTGCACTCTCAGCACCCATTCCAACAAGTTTAAAGGCCGGGTTCAGACGTGCTAACCCAAGCTAAATGGGACTACGCAAAGAAGCGGGAATATGAGGCAGCAATTTAGATTTGTACAACGTTACCCGTTGCGAAGTAAAGTATTGGTTCTGAAAGCGGTACAGTGTATTGCCAACCAGAAGACAACCATTATGTTTCACATTGAGGACACAGTATGGCGGCGTTTTTATTGAGGTTACAGGTGGAAATTGTAGTGATCGAAACAGCAACCGATTTGGATGTCTACGGCAATACTTGGAAACTACAAATCTATTATTAGACCAGCGAAATA
Source organism: Varroa jacobsoni (assembly GCF_002532875.2). NCBI lineage: Eukaryota > Metazoa > Arthropoda > Arachnida > Mesostigmata > Varroidae > Varroa > Varroa jacobsoni. Next base: position 6,215 of record NW_019214101.1, read on the forward strand.
TCTACCGATGGTTAACGACCAGCAATGCTGATACGTACAGATCAGCCACGTATAACATCACATCTCTGGCCAGCAGACCGATGCTTCATAGGGACAGATCCGGACCGAGGGTAGGACTGACTTAACCGACGTATAGAGCATTTCTTGGCCTATAGCTCACCTGGACGTTAACCAAGCCTCGTCCATTTGAAACTAAGAAGCTGCAAAATTAGAAATCGAAGAAAAAATTAAACGGTAGTGAGTTTATCTCTTCTATAAATGAATTTTCAAATTAACTCGAATGTTCTCTTTGCTACTGATTGACAACTGTTTAACGAACGTAATTCTACCAATGTACTCGCCCAGGACTCGTTGAGTCAAATTAACTGAAACTTCGAGAAGTGAAATTAGGCCACTTTACTGATGTTCTTCGTTCAGCTATCTGCTTTAGGTTGAAACATGGTAATGACGATTTTTTAATGTTCTGTTTTTATTTTATTTGTTCACTTTTCCCATAGTCTTCCATATCATTTGAAAGCGCTCTTTCTCTCCTGTATGGGTCCGTTGAGAACCGACCTCAGTGTTGAGTTCAGGCTACGAAACTGGAAGTACCAGGTGAAAAGAGCAAGTTCTGGAAGGTGGGACCTTAAACGTAGTCTATTTTTTCCGGCTATATAAGATCCTTGTCGACAACTCGTGAACCAACTGAAAAGACGAACCTATTGTAAACATCCCGAACGCATGAGGAACTTGGCTGCGCCATCTATCGAGATAACGGGTAGCTCCAGGTAGAAACATTTTGCGTATGATTCCGGGTGTAATACGAGCACGGAGAAAAATCGAAAAGTTAGCTAACATTAGGCCCCAGAAGCCGGAACTTCGTTCGGAACATTTAGGAGTTGTAACAGCTGTTTGCACACCTACGAGGATGCGGAAACGAAACAAAGGCGCCACTCAAGAGAAGGCCTTTTTCTATGCATAAAATTTACGAGCTAAATTAGCTTCACCTCGAGACGTGAAAGCGCTTCATTCCTATTGACAACCACAAGTTTCTATTTTCTCCAACCCGACAATATAATAGCGTAGATCACAATGCTCAACCGCCAAATGGAAACCTCCAAGGTCGCTACCCTCGATTCTTTCGAATTTCTTTCTTATTTTGTTAAAGTAGCTCATACAAACAAAGGAGCGCGTAGTATGCCGACCTACAGTCAGTTAGCAACAATAAGCTCTGGCATCGTTGGAAGAGATCGAAATCGATTCGATGAGTTGGCAATATGAGTAAACAGGCAGAGACAAACCTGAGCAGAGCAATGTAAAATGCAACCGTAGGCCTACGAGAAAACTACGGCCGTAACATGTTCACAGCTTAACAAAAAATAGGTACTATCTTAACTAGCTGAGGGATTATACCCAGGTTTTGGACCGACGAGTTACTGGGTTGTGCCACTGATGAACGTATACATGTTAAGTTTCAATAAAGGGCAATCTTTAAAGATGAATTTCACTTTGTTTGTTTGATTGAGATTGAGACGAGTTTGACGTTTGATGAATTAAGAAATTTTAGCTCTATACAGATGTGAAGCTAAGGTCTAAATTTAAACTGAATTTAGAACAATAAGTGAGTAGCACTTGAGCCTTTGCGGCAATTTCAAGTAATACCTCAAAATGAGACGTATGCTACAAGCAAACTTGTTTGATAGCCAGATGAGCCAAATCAGGCCAATGGCTCCAATGGGGAATTGCTGATCTGCTGTCCAGCAGGCAAAAGAGTTCAATTCTGATATTTGATTTTCGCAGGAATGATTTTTCAATTTTCTGACATCCTATAGTTTCGCGCTGGATCGGACAAAGGAACATCGACCTAGTAAAGACGGAACATAGCAAACATGCTTCCTCGACGGGTTGATACAGAGCTCCCAGAGGAATTTCGTACGGGCTCTGGATACGTTTGACGTTCGTACGGTGCAAAAAATATTTGGTTAGAACTCAAGTTCAATCAGCATCAGAGAGTTAATTCGCATGAGCATGAAGGCGTGAAAAATTGGATGCAGGAAACGTAAACAAGGACATATTGTTAGGTCAGTGACTGCGATTACTTGTTGATCTTTTTGTAATTATTTTTTTACAATTTATTGACTCGAAGAGATAGGTTACAGTGTTTCACCGTATGTTCAATTATCCCGTAGAACTTTATTAGGCACACTGTTAACCTTATTAACACAAACATTAGAAAAAAAAAGATCGGAAACCTTTTAGAAGGCTACCGATGCTAAAGAAATACTTATTAAGCTCTGTTCTTAATTTAAACAGCTTTAAGCAGGATAACTGTGATTACGGCTTAAAACATGCCATATCTTTTAGCTTTAATCTCCAAGTTCCCATCAAAACCATTACTAAACTTCATATTCGAGCTTTGTTGGTTAACTAAATCATCAAGATACCGCCAGTTGACATCTAGAGCCAATCTGTTTCGTCGTTACGGTTCTGCAGCGGGGCAAGGAAAGACAAGCTACTAATACCACTTGTGACGAGAATCACGCTACCTATTGAAAACCTATTAGTACTGGGAGAAATTGGGCTTGTCCTTTTCACCTTTAATTCAATAAATTAAATACATAAAAAGATATGTGCAAGTTAGTCCTAAAGAGAATAGTTTGGGTTTTTATAGATAATTTAGAACTTTCAATTCAGCTTTCAAGAATTTAGAAATTTTCATGATACAACCATATGAGCTCCATATGAGTGACGAATAACGCCAACGGGCGATGGTTGGAAGAGGAGTATATAAACAAAAGTATAAACAAACAGAAAGACTGACTTCTTACCATCTATCGAATGGTTTGATATTTTGAGAGGCTTGTAAACCGAACCTCGAGCGCATTTACATCGTTAAAAAAAAAGCTAAAATTGCTTCTACTATTTAATGGGTAAACACATCGGGGCAAGGAAATGTTTCACGTTTAATTACACGAAAAATATCGTAACAAACACCCTCATTTCCTCCAATTTAATGGGTAGAGTTGCAAAGTACGCAGTGGTAACTATAAGCCGCAACCGTGGTCAGGGCATGTTGGGATAATGTGCTTTACCAGTCGAAAATCATACGCGTTAAGGAGCTAACGGTAGCGTTCAGATGCCCATAGCGTGCAAATATATAACTACTTAGTATTATTATCGCAGAATGTAGTTTAGTTTATTAAAAAATTTGCAAATAAAAAATTGCATCCGTGTGCATCTGCTCACCCGGACCGCATTCTTGTCTACCAGGCACCGCAGCCTAAATAGGTAGGGTAAACCTAGTTTGGGCCAGGGATGCTACTACTCGTAATATTATTCGTGGTTATTATTAGACTATGATTAAACATGATAGGTTTAGCGGGGCATTCATTCGAAAGCGAGATTGTTCCCAAAGATTAGTCTGCATTAGTCCCCGTAATAGTTTAACAATTAACATATTTGTCTGCTAATCTTAGGAGTATCTTGCAATCTAGCCTCGCATCTGGACATAGATAAACAGGCTTCGTATCGTGCTGGAAGCTAGCCAGGCGTTTAATGGAACTTTTTCTAATGGCGATACCTGACGTAAGCTCGAAACATAGAGGTCTGTACTTTGTTCAAGTAGCATACTCTTATCAGTTCTTGTATGGCGTTTTGCAAATTCGCATCCATCCATAAGTATGACTATGAAACGCGCGTTCACGTCTGCATGTGCATACTGCGTACAATGTGAATGAAGTTGCGACAATTATAAACATAACTGATATGAATGCGGATATACGTTTGAACCTTCTGATTTGCGTGTGTTTATTATTGCTTAATAATTTTCTATATGAAAATCCTGTACTAAATTGCTGAATGTTTAAATATGGTGGCGTTGTATGCCAATAAGGATTGATGAAACAAATAAATGTATTATTGTTGAGTTCTACATTTAATAGAGTACCTTCATAAATTAATACCCTATAGAAAAGATGCTACTACGTACTGTCACCCATATGTTCGACTATATATTATTAGTACATATATATATACATTTATGCCGCCTTACCCAGAACACTTAGCGTGACTTTAAGGACTAATAGAGCGACTATTTTCGTATAAATGTTGCACATGAAGACGTCTAAACGTATATAAACCCACACATATTGAAGGAACCAATTTTTTTGCTTACCTATTAGAATGTACTTGGCGTAATCGGGCGTGTCTGGCAGTAATGATTGCTCTCCAAACTGCTTGCATACAAAAATAGGGGCCCTGTTTAATCGTTCTTTGGAAAAACGAATTACGAAAAAGATAAACATAGACAGACTCCCTGTTGAGACAATCATCCTTCTGGAAAAACGATAAGGGAAGGCCTAATTCTTCTATTTTATTTAACTTTTTTTTTTTTTATCGAAAGTCTGGCATCGTTTTATCCATCAATCCGTTGAAATAAGGAGCTTGTACTTTTATAGGTATTATCAATAACCAGTAACCACTAACAAAAACTCAAAGGACGGCGCATTATCATATATCACTAAATAACCGTGCTAATAATAATAATAATCTAAAGCGTGTCTTCTTCAATAGCAACACTAAGAATTTTATTCTATGTTCTTATACACGACTTGTGTGGATTCTAGCTAGAGACCGAAACCTTACAAGAGCATCTTTCCGGTTTTTAGCTTTTGTTGCTATGTTTGCTTTCCTCTACTTTATACCATTGGCAACCAAAGCGTCCGCTTTACAACATGACAGCTGGAGACTCCGTGAGATTCATTTATTTGCTACTCTAGTACATTTTCAACCGTTTTTCCTTCTATCAATCTTTACTAACGTCTGCATTTATATGTGAGTGACATGCGCAAAAACAACTCTTCGTTAACAACGTTTCATTCGGGTCCATCGTGACGTTGGTGGTCCTTACTTTATGGAAAAGGCTTCAAATTTTGTCTTAGCCTCGATTCCTCTGTCGTGCTGAAACAGACGAGGCTACAATTAGTTGACAATGATTTCTATTAGCTTCGTAGAGCTACGAGCCGCTAATGTACGTAGAATACAGTTGCTCTTACCCACAGCGCTCATCTGGGTCCGGCACAATTAGATGAATTCTGTTTAATGAAAACAGTAAATAGACGTACCATCTATGAATGGGTACCATTGTTGAAATAAGGATGTTTGAAATAATCGGAAATAGGTGAACGGTGAAAATATATTTACAAAGAAAAAAGTTCAAACGCTAAACACAACTTCTTTTACTAAAGTTAGTGACAATAGTCAAAAAGTTTACAAATATCTTTTCTATTTACTTAGTTGGTATATGGTATTTTGCATAAGATGGTAGATAAAATACACGGTTTTTTTTCAATTAAGTGATCACGGCTGAGATACTATCCTTAGTCGCTTCATTAAATACTATTATTAAAATATTTAATAATGAATGTACTTGTATGTGTCTTGATACGTAGCTATCATATGCAGAATGAATAGTCTTTTAGTAAAGGTATAGCCGAAAATCGTAGCAAATTGAATGGAACGGATGATGGATCTCAATTCCATTTCTTGGAATCATCGCCTGTAAATGTCGCACTCCTTATGAAATCAATTCACCTACTTAAGTTAACCTACTTGAACATACGTCGTCACCATCCTTGACATAAGCCACAAGAAAAACTGAAGACTAGAGAAACAGAACGCATATTTACATTAAATTTAATATTACTCACGATCTCTAAACTGGCACCAACGTGTGTTATCAGCTTATTTTTAGTAAGTTCTCCCTACATTTACACAACTAGTTCGAGAACTATTTGGATTGAAGCCACTCCCGATATCGTTATCGGAATTAACCAGACAAACCGCTCCACCAACTAAGAACGGCCATGCGCCACCATCCACCAAATCAAGAAAAAGCTATCAATCTGTCAATACTTCTAGTGTAAGGACCAGGTAAATTTTCCCGTATTGAGTAAAATCAAGCCGCACCTGGTGATGCCCTTCCGTCAAGTCTTTTAAGTTTCAGCTTTGTAATCATACTTCCCCCATAACCCTACTTTGCTTTCTCGTGACCTCTCACTTAGTCGTAAGACATACGTAAGCAAATTGCTAGTTGGCATAGTTTATGGTTAGATCTAGGGCGGTATCTGATCGCCTTCGAACCTCTAACTTTCGTTGTTGATCAAACGATCAAGAACGAAAGTTCTTTCTAGTAAAACAAAAGAAAAAATGAGTTTTCTAACGAAGCTCAGCTGCATTATTTGCCCCAGATTCTTTTCATTTAACCGTCTTAATAAGTTAAACTGCAAACATCGGGTCGTTTTGTCTCGGGCCTCATCTCAGATCTATTTTGATCTCAAGTGCGCGTAGAAAATTAAGTGAAATCTTCACTCCCATCGAGTGCTGTTACGTGTGGAATGTGAAGTTCGAACGGCACAGCTCTCGCTCACTTTTCATAGTCTTTCTTCCGGATCAATGCGTTTTCCGGACCTAAATACACGAAACCATTCTCGAATCACCCCCCCCCCCCCCCCCCAGTTTATGCCAATCGCTATCTTGTTGGAGAGATAGTTTCCCAAAAAAAATGAGCTATTTTTCGCTTTGCCTTGCTACGACCCATGTTCGGGCTATTAGTTTTGTACGCGATCTTCATTTCTGCCGAAATCTCGTAAAGGCCTGCGGGCGAACTAGGCAGCCTCCATACTACACCCTGTGATAAGTTTCAATTATGTAGCCTTCATCATATCGACTTAAATCATCATATAGTCGGAACTATCATTTTCAAACTAGTAGCTTGCCTTTGACAGAACTGAATTCGGGTAGAGTGGTATTTTTCTCTGGAGTCATCCGGCTTGCCGGATCTGCGTATGGATCTAGCATAATTTAAAAACAATTCGCTTATGTAAAAAAAATAGTGAATAGTTAAACATGGATGCCATCAAAGCGGCTTTCGTACATCTTGAAATTGCACTACTAATACGTGATTCTGAAATTACGTTGCGCTAATTTTCATAACGTTTTTTTAAATTCAGAGGCAAGACAACTGGATTCCTTTCATTTCGCCATAAGAATGACGAAGGTCGACTTATGCTCACCTGTGTAAATACGCAAAATGCAACAGTAAATCTTCTATTTCCTGCCTTTTAGATGGACTTAGCCTATTGAAGCGCATGTTTTTTAGTGGTCTCTTTTATCCAACTTTATGGAGAACTTGTTACCATGTTAATTTGTGTTGAAATAATACATTAGGATATTGTCAATTGTTTACAACTGTTGCTTTTTGATTTTTTTTTATCTAAGAATAATTGTTTAATCTTTTGCACCGGAGGCGACTTGTATGAGTCGTACAATAAAGCAAAGCCAGAACAATTTCGAAGAAGTAGCTGTTCTGCGTGTGCGTGTGTGTTTGCGCCGCTCTTGTAAGCGATTTTACGTGTCGAGATATCGAGGCTGAGGTGTCAAGTAAATCATGTTCAAGCTTTGCATTGACAATAAACTCAATGAATGTGAAGGTTGCGACATAACATCGAGTTGGGCAAAACGTTATCGAGTCGCCAGGCTATTACGTATAAAAGAAGATGACCCACGTTAAAACGGAGGAACTGAGTATTGGCAGTCAATCTCTCTGACAGGCGCTGAAACCTTTAAAGTGTCGCTGGATGTGGCCGCATGGTTTTCAATGTTCAACTAATTTTGAAAATAGCCAACACAAAGTATCACCACCTTTGCTCTACTCACATCTAGCCGTCGCAAAAAGTTGATCAAATATGTATTTACCTCAATCAGCTTGGCACGCATAATCATTGAGTCTCAAGCGGAGAACGGAGTGAGATTATGGTTTATATTTCCTTGCACGTAGTCACACTCATATATTAGTTATCGTTTCCTCTAATCGATAACAGCTTTATAGTGACACACTATACTCCTGTTCTCATATGTACGTTTCAATATAGGATAGCGAAATACATTCCACAACCTATTAAGGATTCTATCTGGACTCGGTTGTCACGGCCCTTTCTGACATATAAAAACTGTACCATTTTATGAACACTTTATTTTGTATGGGCACGACTTGTTGCGTCGTCAGCACCCTTGTACCGGATACGCGGCGCAAGAGTACCCTATGGTATTTCCCCATATTTATGGTTTCACTACCTTTTAGAGAATCTGTTTTGACCATACATTGGCGTGATACAGCATGATAATAAACTCGGCTTCTTTTGGCTTACCTTTTTCACATTTGTTTTACTTTGTGCTCGCCACTCGATGGCATTGCGGTGAGAGCCATGGTTCAGCGCTAACCATTACCACTAGCAGGCCAAGTGAGTCAAGATTTGCCTAGGAGCAACGTCAGACGACTTCTCTCCGCTTTATTTTGGCCATTAAATGACATACAAATGTTAGACTGCAGTAACCACTGCAGATAAAGGTACGTCAACAGCCGTTTACAGAAGCTCGTAACGTAGAATGCTTTCGCTGAGTGAACGGCGACGTTTGCAAAAGAACGGAGTGGTGCCATGAATCTGGCTGACTTGAAGATATGTCTCGGTGTTTCATCCGAATCGGATTGGCATTTGCTTCTTGTAGGGAACGTTATTTCAAGAGGGACCGTCGGGCCAAGAAAACATAGAGAAGACTATCTAGCCTGGTCCAAAGCAGATGCTGAAATGGTCGCGAAACGTTAGAGTCTGACCGGAACTCTTGGATCGACAATTATGCACGCCTTTTATTTTGATGACCTGAATACCACCGGTTAGCTGCACTGAGCGACATGGAGTCATGTGTATACGTTTTGATTTTATGCAAAGGATCTTTTTAGAATAACATAAAGATAAAAAAAAAAGCGAAATATTAGAAAAAATCTATTTTTTGCTGTTACTTTATATCCTGTGCAGCTTTATATCCTGTACACTATAACTGATAAAACATGCTAAACAATTCTAGTTTCATCATCTACAGATTTTTTTTAGTGTTACTTGACAATTCAAAATACTTTGATTGGGCCAGAAATTATTCCTGTTTAACTAACAAAGGGTCCATATTACTTTCATTATCGCATGTCCTTCATTGACGATTTTTACCTTTTTATTTAAAAATAAATTGGGGCTTGGAAACGACATCCTCGCAGGATAGACGATGAACCTTATGCGTATTTTATACTGATTAGTACCGCTGGGATGTATTTGAGTATAAGCGACAATCAGCAATGCTTTAACGAACACGGGCTAAACATCTGACCGTCGTCGAACGCACACATCGAGTCCAGCGATTCGTATGAAAGGAGTGGCAGCTTCTGTCTTTGAGCCCGAATGAAATGCTTTTTTTGTCAAATAAAAACTCCATTTTGCTTGAAAACAGCAGGCGATGCAGATAATTACGGCTAGGGTTCTTTCCTCTAAAGTCTCCCGCTACTTTTGCCATGTAAATCTACCTTGGGCTGTCAGGAGCTCAGCGGCACAAACTGCAACTTACATAACTTGCTTCTAGGCTCTTGTTGTCCTGTATTAAATGTCTTGACTTTTATGTTCGGTGCTTCAACCGTATGCGTTGCTAAAGACGATGGCCTTTTTCCAACACGAAACAGAATGTGTCTATCCCCGGACTCGAACCTAGGTTACCACGTATACTTAGATTTAGTAGGTAAACACATTACCAGTACGTATCAATTCCCTTTTTCTAAAGCCTAATTCTATAGCCTCGTGCACTTCTTCATACGTTCATATACGAGCTGATGTTTTTCTTCACCATTGTTCCTCATCCAGATCTGCTCGTCTTTTTTCTTTCCTAACGTTCATTAGTCTGTGAAAGATGTGCCACATCATATAACCTTAATATTATTAATAATAACTATTAGAACAACTCTTAGGGCAATATTAGAGTGACATGGGGTGATTTTAGGATAATATCAAGGTAACATTAAAGCCCCAGTCAATATCCTAATGTTGTCCCGAAATGCCAATATTATCCTGCATTTTAACGCTAACTGTTTCCCGGTTCATCGCGTCCAAAGGGGGAGGACAAAGTAAACTGTTTCAAATTCAGTGATACGTATGACAGTACGTTTTCGCACAAAACAGGTGTTCCGTTGAGGACGTAATTCCTGCGATCGTCACTTAGTGTGTGTTCGTTCATTAGCGCTAAATTGAGATTGGAATAACGTTTATTGAACTAACATTGTCGAGATTAGAGAATTCGTAGCGAACCTCCAGTAAAAGTCGTCTGGATGTGACTACAAAATAAATATAAATGCCCATTTGTCTTTAAGTGATGGTCGGCAGAAAAGCATCAGGTACGAGGCAAATATTGGTAACTTCTAATGTCATCGCGATCAATTAAGTTACAATCTAAGCTTGATCTCTGTCTTGGACAGCACTCACCGAGTTCAGTTCCCCCTTGAACATAAGCGTGTGTATTGCTTCGCTTACGTATGCTGAAGGTTACGATCAGAAAGACACTCTCGCACTTCAATTATCCACCAACGAGACTGAGCTTATTTATGGCCAAGGTTAAAATGATACCATCATTTTGCTCGATGCCAAATAGAATTCGGTTCATGCGGCGAAGTTAATTAGAATAAGAAGGTTACTTTTAATATCTTCATTCACAACATATGGGTTAATGGAATCAGCGGATTTTGACTTTCAATAAAGTAAGACTAATGTCCAGATCGTAGTCGTTTAGAACCTATATTTCCCCATTAAGGGAAAGTTGTTACTAAAATGAAATAGTAATATTTTAGGTTAAATCCTCGTTTACATAGTTTGGTTATGAACAAGGTGATCCAGCCGAAAAATATGTGCGAGGTTTAAAAATGGCCTGTGCAAGAGTCTTCACGACCATCGAAATTTCGTATAAATACGTCTAGAACGATGTACAGTGCACTACGTGTCAGCAAAATGTGTTTAGCCCTATACACTCAGCATAGGGACATGCCTGTAAAACTATAGATCTATGAAAACATTGTGGTATTGTTATAGAAACTAAGATTATTAGTGGATGTTATTGTTCTACTCATCCGAAAACAATATTGTTTGATTTCAAGCACTGATCAACTGTCTTTATTTGACAACATATATATTATTTCGAGTCTGTAACATCCATAGTGATACCTAGCTGTGAAATGGGCGAACCTGAGGTTCGTGCATCACCCCATCTGCAAGTAAATGCATTCTCACCCAGTAGAAACATTAGCGTAGTTCCTTTGCCGCTGGCGGTTTCGCTAAATTACATAGAGAAGCTACGTGTAGCATTTTATATTGTTTTCGAACCTGAAACAGTTTTGATTCGCGCACAATGTAAGGTAACGGCGTAATATGTGCACACCAAACAAACTTCCACGGCACAAAAAAGGCATTAGAGCTTCCTTTTTATTTGAATGCGTTTACGGATCTGGTCGAGCCACGCGGAATAGTACGTATTGACATTATTAATTTCGCTTACGTACAAACCCGCTTTGAATGCCAAATAACTATGATAGTGGCAGGAAGTTGTTCCACCCTCGTTTCAGTTATATTCATGGCTTCGCCTATGACTTGGAAGCGAGCCGACTATTTTACTAGCTGCCTTCGTTTGTACGTGGTTTTCGCAGTAACAAAAAAGAATAGAAGACAAAAAAAAGAGAATAGTAAACGAAAAAAGAACTAACGCTTTCCATTAAGAAAATGGAGGTAGCGGGCGAAGGCCACCGTAGACACGAAGGAATCAACAACGACTCAATTCAACAATACTGGCAATTACCAGAGCCAAACGTGGTCCTAGAAGGCCAAGTGGATGACGGACCAAGGGGACGCGAGGTAGCGTGACACTATCGATTCCAATTGAGTATTAATTAGGTAGCTCTCGGAGCTTCCTCTAGCACCTGCATAGGAAACTACAGCGAAAACGGAAAAGAGCCGATTTTAACGGCGGCTACATACAATGCAAAAATGTCGGCCTTAGGATTTGGTGCATCGCATCATAAACCGAACCACCGTCTGGCATCAAAGGTGGCACCCCCGTCACAACACTGAGAAACAACGATCAAGGGGGAGGAAAGGGAAAAGATGGTGGCAAAAGGACTAAATTACTCGGCCCATGTCCCGCCATGTCTGTCACTGAGTTTTTGTCCTTTTGTTGGTCGTTGGCTGCTTCTTTCTGTTCCACCAAAGTCCACATCCCTATAAGCCACCCCACACTTCACCTCTATGTCCTGTGTTTGCCGGAGTGGTTGCTTCAATATTCTGTACGTAACTATTCATCTGACTTTATTACTTTCCCATACGTCCCGCCTACGCCGTGTTTTTCCAAGGCTCTCTATAGCAGTCTCTGCTTCCGCTTAGTCTTGCGTGTTGTTCTTTACCGTTACGCGATCGACGCGCCAAAACATTGGCGCGTATAGATATTACCTGAAAGAAAAATGAAGCGCTGGTAAATGTATGGATTTTAGTGGGATAGACAAATCTGAGCTGCCACCCGTAGCACTTGATTGGCAATGTGGACGGTGGTTTGCCGTTCTGCATGTAATCGTGCGATTTTGTGACTGGGAAATCTCAAGCAAAACATTAACTGCTCGAAGCGGATAACTAAAGCCCCGGGGCCTCAAGCTTCGAGCATTGGCTGGTGTTGGCTAAAAAAAGTTGCAAGCTGGTAACTGGCAGTTGCGACCCAGTACTGCCGTGAATAAACGTGCAAACAAAAGGTATGAACCTATGTACAGGGGTGAATGAGTCTTTAATTATTAGCGAATGAAAAGGCAATATAAGGCGGTTGCCGCCGCGATAGGGCCAGAAGGAACATTGCATAATTGTTGATTGAATGTAATGATACTAGAATAATTTTAGATATATCATATAAAAAAATAAGGTAGAGAGAAAACATGTAAAAGAAACAAATCGAGGATGACTGCGCGAATCAACACCAAAAAGCTGGAAGAAATCATTAGAAATTTCCGAAATTACATCTTCCTTAGTAGTGATCTTAGAAGGATCATGCCTTCAAGTCTTCTCTGTGGCATTTGTGATTGCCGCTGACGGGTATGGCTCACTACAAAAACTGGATTGCTATCGCAGGAAGTGCCACCGTTCTAAAAATCAGTCTACAGTGTTTACACTAGGTAGGGATGACGTACTTGCGTACATTGGAAAACCAGTATCAAGCGGCACACCAGGTACTCGCAAGAGACACTGCTTCGATGATGTACCCACTTAGCGTGTTCAAAGGGAACCATACGAATTCTCTGGGTGGCATCCAGTTAGCTACTTGGGAATTGCATTCGAATATTATGATGTATTTTGTTGTCGGAGAAAGAATGGTATTAGGCTTACATGAGGGACAGATCTTCAGAGTGATGCATGTGATCGTCTAGGCTTACTAAATATACTACTCAGAATTCTAAACCGCTCGATCTTCATTCAATTCAAGCAGATGACTTTGTTCTCAAAACGCATTCCGACTGAAAGGAAAATGTTAGCTCCATCGGACACAAGTGGACTGTTTGTTCTGTATGTTTAGTTTTAGACATTGTTACTGTTTTAATGGCTGAATACCACACCAAGTAACAACAAAGATCTCCACGACATCTGAGGTCATAGCTCCAAACGACAGATGGAGCTCAGCCAGCAAGACGATGGGATAACGACGGCAGCCAGTCGACAACACGATGCGTAATGAATTGTAGAAATAACGGTGCTTCTGCCAATAGCGAATCATTTGGAGCCGTATAAATTACCGAGTCGATATTGCCGGTGGAGAAAATTACGAGAAGCGACAGAGACAAGATTCTCGACAACCTGCACCGCACAGGTCCGTGTGTCGCTTTGCCACTTCCCCGGGGGGTGTTTGTCTATTTCTGAGTCGTTGATAACGATAGCCTGACAGAGGCGAAACGAACAAGAAATTTACGCCATAGCCTCTGTCCAGTAAGATCTACTAATGTGTCAATATGAATGAACTTCCTGCATTGGCGAATTGGTTACGGCAGGAGAAAGTTGTAAACTCTAGGCTGTATAGTTACGCTGTATAGCAGTCTCTTGAAATAAATCGAATTGACCCCATTATGTTGAAAGGTTTTTGGCAATTTTTATGAAAAAAGTAAATGGCAACAAAGCGTATAACGGAGACAGCACTACTACAATGTATTTGATTACCTTGTCATTGGCTGTAATTCTTTCCTCGTAAGAAAATCACTGTTGAAGATTTACCGCTGCCTGGCTCTAGCTTGTTTAATCATTGTAGAATGCTTAACGAGAGTAGGTACTTTTTACATAACTGTAGTGGATAAGTCAACTCGTTTGAAACTCGTAAGGCGCAAAAAATAGACTGTGGGAGGCTGGTTTTACGAACGGGTTTCTCCACATTATTTTGGATGGCAAAAGACTAGTGGTATAAGGCCAAGCTTATGAGAACAAAACGTAGTGGATATTGGGTCAGGTCAGTGGATCAGCCTAATCTAGTATTCCTTCTAAGGCGTTTGACCGAATATTCTCTAGAGCATCTGCAAACCATATAAGGCTGCCGATTTTAGAAAATTTAATAAACTGGTTGCTTTGAATATAATAGATCAATTCTGGACATTAACGCAATGTCTTAGACGATGTTTGTGTTAGCAAGAGAACCGAACGGGGTTCATAGAGTCTATAAAATTTATTCTCGCCTGGGGAATGTCCCAATTTTTTAGGTAAATAATGTTTGTATGGATGTAACGATAAGACGTTTCATATTGTGTTATTATTCTAACTTGTACCTCTTTTAGCTATGAATAAATATATGTTTATGCTTTACATAAATGCCAGTTCTAACCCGGATACGTGTACACATAAGCTAGTGAATGCTACGAGATCTGTATCATAGGTTTAGGCATAAATGTTTGGGTTTATTTGCACCGTTCCTTTCGTCTTTTACGTCTTTACTGTCCGTTGACATCTATACACAATTCGATTGAGTTTTTCTATCCTAAGCGGAATTTCATGTAAACCTTAGACTCCAAGGTTGGAGGTCTTCGAGTCCTCGAAAGAACAGGTACTTTGTTTTTTACTGAGATCAAAAGCAGCCTAAGGTATTTCTGTCATGTATAACGAAAACGCTGGAAGTGATTTGGTAAATTTAAAAATGGAACGCTAGACTTGGAGACTGTACTCCAACTCGGTCGATTAATTAAGGTCGACGTGGACCATGAATGGGAAACAACTCGCTAATGGACCGAGAAGCTAAGCTAACGCCAAACAACTTTTCAGCTACCTTATTATTAGGTAGTTTCAGACATCTTGAATACATGGAATTTTATCAGAAAGTAGGGCCCGTGTGGACCACCGATTGAGGACACAAGCAAGCAAGGCCTCTCGCTGATTGTTGAAATCTCGCCCGGCTCCAAACAATACGAAGCTTTTACAGGAATTATTGCCGGTAACGAGAGGTAACGTCTGCACGTTAATAGACCACAGGAAAAATGGGTAGCTTTAGAAGATACGCTGAAGTCCGGAGTGAAGACAGATCTACATTAAAAAAAGAAGACTATGATTTGCGTTTGGTAAAATCGGAAAAGTCTTATACATTGAAAACGCATGAGAAGAAGCAGAAAACAATCAACTGAAATCTGCATATGACCCAATTACGTTAAAAGATTAAAAAGCCAACAGGCGAGATGTCGTCTTTCTCCATAACCATGTCGGACCGCACATGACAAAGGTTGTGAGAGCTTGAATGGGAGATTTCACCACGATGGACAGCCACTTTTTCTAATTACTGCCAAATTTAATTTGGCAAATAACCCTACACTTCACAACGGAGAGGGCCCTAAAACCTGGCTGAACTGATTTTTCAAAATGAAACCTAAACATATTTGTCGGAAAGGATTAAATACAATGATTTAAAAATCGGAGAATATCGCAGAGAATAGGGACGAATCGGTTACATATTTTCTATCTAGCTACCAAAAATACAGATGAAATTCTATATTGTTTGGTAGATAAAAATGTGATCTTCATCGTGTACAATCACTATTTGTTACAGCTACGGCCAGATTACTCGATTCTTATCTTAACTATAAGACTAATTATTAATAACGTACACGTGAAAAAGTATAAAAATAAGCCAAAGCATAATTGAAAAATAATCGTTTGTATATACTGCAAGTATCTAGTGAACAGGAGAAACTGATAAAATGAAAGTCACTAAACTGTCATCGTGTATGGAAATTTGGCTTCACATAAAAATGGTCATACAAATGAAAATAGCCTATCCCTAAGTAACTGACGATGACTATGTCCTTCGCTATATCCGTAGCATCTAAATCGTATCTAGAAAGATCCGCCTACACGACAAGGAAGGTAACAGGCGATATACAGAACTAGAACATGGGTCGAATGCTTAATGGAATACGCTCGATAAAACATCGGCTGGACAAATACCGTGTAGCCTGGTTGGAAAGCGTTGTCCTGATTCAGTTTGAGCAACTTTTCGAGCTTTTTGCGTGAAAGGAACATATTGTTTCCTTCACGAGAGGTGGGAAAAACTGAGACTTAAGCTCAAGTTAGAATCGTATGTGTGCGCCTACTGTGTATGTTCATGCCGTCACCGTACGAGTATGTGGAGCCGACCATTTTGTCAAGATTAGTTTTTTTCTGACCACGGATGGTGATTTGAAATGTTTCCGCATTCACTATAGATATACAACATGCCATGGTAGAAAAAAAGCATGACGTTTTCAATATTTTTTCCGAATAGATCGGCAATTAGCTCCTTTAGTTAAACTGGACATTGAATTAAATAAAAATACGGCGGAATTAAATAAAAATAATAAATAAAATATTAAATAAAATGACGGCGCATCAGTCTAATTGTCTTTGTATAAGTGCTTTAAGAATATAGCCGTTTAGCAGTTATATAATAGACTAAAAATTAATCAGCCTATTCTAAATGACCGTTTCACCTTCAAACAGTATCTAGTTATATTATTATCTAACTTCCCTTTTCAGATATAGCTGTAGCTGCGAAAAAATTGCATACGTAGTCAAATGATTTGCTTGATATAGTGTGGTGGTATGGTAATGCGGGGTTTGACACTATTTATTCATTTAGTTTTTTTTTTATTAGTTATTTATTACTAACGTTTTATACATACGTTAGGGTCTGGAACTGGTTACGAAGGTTTTTTTTTGCACAAAGCTAACTTGAACTGATTTACTCAGATAGCCTTCTTCTTGATAGACAGTTGATTGTATTTAGTAGAATGATTTGCCTTTCTATGCCACCATCCTAAAAAAAACTGGCTATCATAAGCTAATACTTTAAACGCTCTGGGAAACTAAAGTGGCACCGTCGATTGTTCGAAAAAGAGCCTAATCTAGTGTTTTGATAGGAGAGGAGGATTTGAGAGGGTTCCGCTTCCTGGACTCGCTGGATTAAACAGGCGCGTAGTTTTAAAGATTCGTAGATTAAATACTGATACAATCAAACAGCGGATGTCTATTTAATAAAATCCAAGCCTGGCTTTGTAACATGTCCGCAAAAATAACTGACCGTTAAAAAAATAATTGACCGTTAAATTTTAACTGCATATTCATTATAAAAGCATTGGTTCCAAACATCAGATCATTTTGATTTTAGAATTTATTCTGCAGATTCGACCTGAATTGTTGTAAACTAGATCTTATAAATTTTCAGAAATATTTACAAAAATTATTATTTAACTAGGGTCTAGAAATCTTGTGTCTTTTTAAGATTTTAACCGTTAACTTTTGTTAGCCAAAATATCTAAATTTTTTCAACGATATCCAAAGGTTAGGACGCGATTGAGTTTCATTTCACGTCCAATATCTGCGATGTGACAGGTGACCCCAGTGCAAGCTTTCGATAAGTCGACCTGCATACTATCTTACGTTAGAGCATCTACTCAACCAAATTCAATTTACTTAAGATACCCATTGTCAGACTCGTAATCAAACAGTTCCAGCCTTCAAGGTTGCCTAAGATTTTTTCAAATATGAAAGCTGAATTATTCTATTTTACATCCGAACCCCATAGATCAACATAAAGATCGGCCAATATTTCCAAATTTCTATTGATCGATGTGATACGCTAAACTGTTAGTTCATGTTTAAGCGGTCCTGGTTGTTATCGTTTGTTTTAAATGCGTCTCGTTATATGTACATTCGGGATGCCCAATCTTATCATCCAGGACCACTGTCGCCGACGTCGGTGGGTAAAAAATATGATGGTTTTGTGCGTTTCCATACGTAACGTGCCTAAATTAAAAGAGGAACGGATGTCTGAGAGGAGAAGGATTAGCAGACTGCTTCATCAAAATAAATACAGGCAACACGAAATTGCCGAAATGCTATCGCCAATGTTACTAGAACGCTGAGAGAAACCTCTGCTTGCCGTTACCTAAAGTCGATAACAAGAATTGAAAAAGGTGTATTACGACTGCTCCACTATGTACCTGTTTTAAAAAGGCAGGTTCATTTCATATGATACACTTTGGAGCAGAGTTAAAAACCGTGGACGCGCTGTACCGAAAAACTAGGTGTCGCCGTCAATTAGAAGAGGTTCGGCTCAAGAGCAATAGTCCTACCGAGAAACCTTGGTTGAATGCTCAGATGAAACGCGTCCGTTATCATTAGGCAAGCCAAGTCAAAAATCGGACCGTTGACAACTAGGGAAAAAACCTATTTTTCAAATTAATCTCATTCTGAAATCTAAAAAGAGCAAAAAACAATGGTTCCAAAAACCGGTTCTTGCCAAAAATCAAATAAACATTAAAGGTTAAAGTGTGGTCTATGATTTCTACCAAAGCCGCTAAGATAATGCATTTTACATAGGAAATACTAAAGCTGCAGGAATATGTTGAAGTTATTGAGAGAGAGAGAGAGAGAGAGAGAAAGAGAGAGAGAGAGAGAGAGAGAGATGCTGCTTCAGGGACGAGAATGGTTCCTTTGTAATGACTTCGTCATAATGCGCGATGAGGCGCATCATCACACAGCTTAAGTAATCTTTAGGCTACTGACTCTCTATGATCTTCAAGTGCTGCTGCGGCCTGCCTCGGCATGGGAAATGGTAAGATCATGAGTTCGGGAAGGATAGGAAACGCTCCATATCTCCGTGAAAGAATCCTTAATGTGTGGCAACAGAATCCATTTCTAGCTAATATAGCGCTACGCTGCATCAAAAACATGTCCCACCAGGTGACGATGCTTGCCTCTACAAAAGGCAGTATCGCAAAATTCCCGCAACCATGTCAGTAGTTCGAAAATGTTGAAGACGAATAATGCTACTTTCAAATGAAATTATAGGTACATTTAACTTTATATCGAATAATAAACAATTATTAAAAAAAAAAAATAATTATAGCAAGCAGCTGCAATAATTTACAGTAAATATGTTATCAGCTTGTACAATTAATAACAATTGTTATTACTGCATAAACTATCCCTAAATTACTAAAAGATTATTTACTTTTTTATAAACAAATTACATGGGAAACAATACCAAATCCAGGTAATGACAAAATGTAGGATCTCATATATAAAATATATATAATCCACAAGCCGCTCGAAAATATCTCGGTTTAGTGCTGAGTGATTTCCATTTAAAATTAAAATCATTTGATTGGGTTTATTTGCGTCGGTTTGAATGAGCACCGATTATATTTCGCCGTCTTAATAGAACTGATCATGCTAAACAACAGGAGCTAGTACTATTAAAAATCAAGACTTCATATGGGATTATTTCCAAAACCTCAAACAGCCATATATTCAGCGCAGTAGCGGAAGGGTACCTAACAGCTAGGAGCGCTTACGAGATGGCTGAATCGCCAACCATAATCACACAGCACTGCCAAGATGGAACGCTATACGGCAGTACTCTGTGTACGCACTAACAGATTATCAGCGAAGTAGGAAAATTCCGACGGTTGTCGTGGAATTGATGGTCTTTGCTAAATCGACGGTGAGCATCGGGGTATGCTGGACTTAGGCCGGGAGTGTTCTGGGATTTGCCGAGTCAGTACGGTAACACAATAATCGAAGTATTGTCTTAAAGGAGTCTTTTATACGGGTCTCGGGGCGGGCCTGGGAGAAGTTGAGAAGTTTTTCCAAGGTTCAGTTGGCCTTTCCACTCGATCATGAAATTTCTAACGGCCACAGCCTCCGCTCCATTGGCAACTAGTTGGACGAAAACCCTTGACTTCTGCCCTTTGGGCTGCCTCTACAGACGGAAAAACACATCAGATCTATTGAAACTACTATGTCGCAAACAGAGCGTAACGTATCCAAACGTGCCCTTGAAATAATGCAATGGCTATTCTTTACATCGGTTCCATATAAAGGATGACTTCGATGCAGGAAACCTTAGCCATAAAGACATGTAGCCCTACCTCTGTAGTTCTATGTGATGAATAGGCTTACAGTTGGGTCAACCTATTTTTTCTATTTGTTATAAACACAAAGTATACGTTTGCATCTATCTGCGATTTTACGTCTGAAAGTAAGGCTAGACAGACGACATGAAACGATCTTTAAAAGAAAGGAAATTCATAGTAGAAAAACCGACGCTGAATTTTGTAAACACAATTTACCTGACTCAACGGTGTGCCATGACCAGGCTGAAAATAACAATTCATCCTTAAAGGCACCTGATAGCACGTTAAGAGTGACTTAATCCCAAACAGTAATGGGAGTTACAATATATTTCTTGTCCCAGGTCTCATTCGATACAAAATAACACGTCGATAATTAGGTAACCTTTGTAGATCTTTGATCAAATTATTTGCAGATATATTTAACGACGGACGTTCCGTTGTTGTTAAGACCCCTAGACGCTTTGTTTCATTCCGTTTGGCCTTTCCAACACAAAAAGTTTTGCAAGTTACTGCTCTATCAGTACGATGATGTCAACCGACGTTCTCGCAAACAGAGCGGGAAGGAAGGCGTCAAAAGTAACCATACTTCATAATCTTTCGCCGTTTAACCATTCCTAATCTTTTAGGTTCGGCAGATGTAACAGCAAGGTTTTTCGCACCTGGCCATCGCAGTGGCTGTGCTCCCGAACAGGGTTTGATTCGCCCGTTCTGTAAGCTATTTATTGCAACGATTGTAATTAGAAGACGTTAGTTGTTGAAAATTTGATAAACGCAAAGAGTATTTGGTTTTGTTAATTCATCGTGAATGAAGAACAGTCTCGATATTTTCTGTAATCAATAGCCCTCAACGTTCATTAGGGACGAAAATTTTTCGCTGCAATACAACCAAACAACAACCCGGTTAAATTGTTGAAGCAACGCTTAGTTACGGCAGTACCGGACATAAAGTTCAAAATACCTATTCGGTTACATTGTTAGTAAAAGGTCCGTGAATTATATGATCCCGATTACCTTTCTAAAGCCATTAAATGTGAGATAAGTGGTTACTACGTATCTTTTTGACTGCGTCGAAATAATAGACATCAGTTGATTGCTGTCACTAGCTTACATCTGAGCAGTTCATTGTAGAACTTTACAGGAGAAGCTGATCTTGCAAAATACCGATAGTAGATCAACAGGCATTAAGATTTATAAAATCCAAAAATGTAAAGTAATTGCTTTTCTAAACAGAGGCGACACAATTCAAATGTATAACAGAGGAGACCGAAAAAAATAAAGGAAGTAGGGCAAGCAGGCAGTGCAAAAAGGTCGAAACGAGGGCTTTGGTCTCATCGTTCTGCTAACAGCAGACTTGTGCTAGTCGCTATATGGCTAGCGTACCTCCTAGGGTGGCGCCGAGAGGAACGTGCAGTTCTGTATGGATTCTTTCTATTCGCTATTAGCGTAAGGAGTACACTGATTCGTACTGAAATGTCAATCCGGTGGAACGTGTCTGCCAATCGACCGATGAAAAATGTACATGATGGAGGACAGCAGGATGATCGAGCGTCTGCCAGAGACAATTTTTGGCTCGCATTGAGGGCTTTCGCGTTTTTGAAAAAGGTCACTTCGAGAAAAGATGGCCACGTTTAAGGGCAAATTTTCCTGTGGCGTTCGTTTTTATCGCGAGGAATCCGCTTGTTTGCATCTACATCTCGATTTTAGCATTCCATTCATTTCTATTCTATTTAATTTTGACTGAAGATTTGCCAGTATTAAGTATCAATGAGCTGTACAGTTTATCTAGAGAAGTTCCGCTGACATGACTACAGCCAATAAAGCCTAATCAAGAATAGTATAATCCTATATTGGTTTTTCGCACCTGAACTGGAGATTCATGTCTTTATTTTGCCACTTCCGTAACGTCTTGAAATAACCACTGAAAAAATTTGGGTGTTCACAAGAGTTCGTTTCTGGTCTCAGATGCGTTTTGTGCCCTGACAACTGCATATCCAATTTCCGTGGGGATCGCGACAGGTACCTGATGCTTAGCCCACTCATATTTGACCTCTGAAACCCTTCGAAGTTCGATGTTACTTTACTTTGCAGAGCTATACAATGTTCGGGGCTTCACTGTCACAAGCAGTGCAGTTAACAGGCATACTATTTTATATGATAAAACACAGTAGAAGTCCGTCATTTCAACAATAGAAACCATATATTAGGGTAGAAAAACCCGTCCGAGTGGCCACTTGAAATCAGCTGGCAGCAGTATGTTCGAATATCTTTTCGATATACGGCAAAAAATACATTGTGGACATTGAATGCAACCAATAAAGCTAAGTAAAATTGGCCAACACTTGTAACTAAGCGTTTTGTGGGCTATTTCTATACCATGAAGTGTCTACTTGTTATCGAACAGTTAAAGGAAATACAAAATGCATATTTTATATATATATATATATATACAAGCTCCGTAACTGTTTCCGCACGGTGTATATGTACATACGTATACCATAATGATATAAGAAATTACCTACGAATGCAAACGGCTCGAATTATGCCAGCAGATTAAACACCGCTAATTGTTGTGCTCAAGGTGACCGCAAAAAAAGATCTGATTCAAGATAGGAGTCCATTGAATTTAAATCGGAGGCGCCCCAGAAACGTAGCAGAACCAAAATTAACAATCACCTACTCGTAATATCTGAGGAGTCGCCGGTGATCACACGGGACAGTTTGTCGATAAAAGAGGAATCGATATTAGGTCCTAATTTACTTCTGCTTCATCCCTGCACTCCCTTAAAATTTTACATCTGAAGCCACATGCTACAAGCCATCCATGAGCTGTTGGAATCTTTGCTCGAATAGATTTCAGAGAGGGATAGTGCTAATAATAATATGAATTTTACTAGGACGCAGTTTTCTGTACTTTAACGTACGCATCCTACACACACTCGAAACTATATTCGAGTTTGTTGGCCTTATAAACGTAGGTGAAGGCAATTTGAAGGAAAAATCTACAGGTTTGACTATGTAGTTTTTATTACAATTAGCAGAAGCAGCTTCAGAAGTTATGATACCACGCTCCGAGTGCATCGCAAGTTATCTGTGAAGCTATTGTGCTTCGGCCGATCACCTTCTGCACGACATCGTAATTAGTACCAAAGCGAAATCGACCACCCGTTAAGTGCATAGTCTTCGAAATGGAAACTTTAAACATGGATAACACAATTACTAAACGCTTTATTTTGCTTCAAGATGGCTTATGATATCTTGCACAGATACTATATCCATTTATTGTGTTGGTAATCCAAGGAATTTTTGACCAATTTTGCCCAAGCTAAATTGGAGTAACGAAAAACATTCTACTTACGACCTACAGATATATTCAGGGTTGTCAAACAGTTTTTGTGCAGTTGATTTTATGAACACGGAAACGGTGTTTTCCTTTTACCAGATCCTTGTTTTCTTAGATTCTATTGTGTTATTGTATCTGGCAGGCTAAGGCGGCCGGATCCAACTGGAAAAAAGTTTGCCTCGTAATGATGTAGAAGCCGCCTATCTGGCCATCAAATCTGAAGATGTATTAGGTTCTCTAAATTAAAAACCATCCCGCCCAAAAACAAATTTCCTGTTGTAATCGTGTCTCAGTGGCTGAGGAGCTAAATTTGTTTCAGTCGACACCAGCTCTAACACTTCTGCATAGTGAAATTGAGAGCTGATTGTAGTATAAATTCTGTCGAAAGTTTCCAGGGGTCCTCGAAGTCTTGTAGCCCATTATCAGTCTTTATAACTACAGCCACATCGGCCTGAACTGCTCAATTTTTTTATCAAGCTTTTTTTTTATATCAAGTCAGGTGTATGATACCTAGTAATCATGAATAAGAAAGCATGTTTTACTTTTGACATCAGGAAGTGGGCATCACAATTAGGTTTTGTTTCTATCTAACATATTTAGAATTCAACAGTTTTAGTCACGTTATGCGGTTGGGTTAGACCCATTCCGAAAGTGCCCAGTAAACTGAATCGATTATCGAACCCAGTTAGCAGGCAGTTATATAGATATGTGTAAGATGAAATGCTGTCGACATCTAAAATAAGTTTCTTTTAACCGATTTACTCAATGAGTGACTTGCCTTTTCCACAGTGATCGTCTAAACTAAGGAATCATCTTCCTTGAATGTTGCTATCTTTGTAATAACATTATCAGCGTAGAAGCTACACTTTTCCCACTTCTGTGTTTGGCATCGCAGTACCTGCAGCATTTTATTCCCTGTCCATCCGATGATTGACAATCGAGTAACTGCTTTTACGTTAGCTCCCTGCTGACGTTTTCTGGTTCCGTACATTGTAACTTATGTTTGTCAGTTAATAACACAAACGATTGGGGCTACGGCGTTGCTATCGCTAGTGCAGTTGGCCAAGTCTGTGATTGTTGGGGTATTGATTGGCCCAGTAGAGCGGGCCGGTTTACGGTTTCTACCGATTACGGCATTCGCGATTGCTTTCAGCATCGCCTGTTGTCCTGAGTTGACAAGCCGCCGTTACGTAGGGGAGAGGCTAGATATGGCTGTTTTGACGTTAGCTGCCTGCCAACCAGATACGTGAGCACTGCTGCTGTTCTTGTCGCTGGCTCTACTTTGTTCTAGCAAAGCGGGGCCAGGCGGGACCTGCGCTAAGTTCGTGTGAGTTGCCCTCGCCACATGGACTTTGGTGGTGAGCAACGCTGACGCTATGTCGCTTTCACACTCTTCCCCTTTACCTGGTAACATCGCCCTGTAAAATCAGTGGCCAGCTCTCAGTTCGTACTGATTACCAATGACATTTCGCTACCGCTACTGTTAACAACGAAAATTGTTGAGTTCAACAAAAAGAACGTATCGTAGATCCTCAAGATCATTTCGTATTTTGTTCACAAAAGCGAAGGACTAAAAACCAACTACTACTACGAACGTAAGTGCAAATCATCGAGACGATAGGAAATTTCAAATGACCTCGTACTACCACAGCCAGAATGTTTCGGTTTGTATGGCAGTGTAATACTGCAATTAAGCGCTCCGTAAGTCAGGGTCTGTGCAATTTCGTTGTTCCTTAGGTAGTCCTATTGTCGTCCATGATATTAGTGAAGATACGGAAATTCTAGCTTGGTACGAGAATATAGTTGATATGTTAACAATAATTAGCCTCGTAGAGTTTCTTCTGAAAGGCACAGATACCAGGTGGTACGATGGGGGTTCCGTCCTCTTAGCGCCGTACAAAATCCTTTGACGCTAAACTTTTCAAGCAAATTGCTTCATAAATTTAATAATTGACTGTTAGGTTTTTAGTAATATTGCTTATTCTTTTATTTGTCATCTAAGACTTTACGTTACTGGTGGATATCTGAGAAGATATTCATGAGGTGAATCAGGAGCTCTCTTAGCTCGCTCGTCTTCGAACGTAGAATGTAGCTTTCTGGATCGTTTGTGCTGGCGTATACTACAGTGTAAAATAAATATGAAATTCGATTGGATACTTTTGATGCAAACGGATGCAAACCTCAACATTTCTTGACAAACGTAAATTGAAAAAGCGTGGGTGATTGGTCGTACTAATACTCTGCTCAAAAATGAAGACAACTCACATTTTTCTTTCGCCATAGATTCCGTAGAAATGTTTATGAATTCTGTATATAGAACAGGTGTCATTTTATAAAGCCTCGACCTATTCCCGTAGGAACTTCTCCGCAGCCAAGCCGATCTCACTGTCTATCATCATTGCTATACAGATCTGTGCGTTATTATTGCGTGGTAGAAAAAACACTTCCGCGAGCAACGGCAATGGCAGGTCACCTATTAATTTGGGGACGGTGATTTGTCAGTTTGTCTGAAATCGCTTAAGTGACAACCTCCGCATCAGCAACAATGTTAACGGTCGCAGAAACAACATTCGTTTCGTTACTGAAACTGACTGCGAATTTCTGTGTGGCAGCTTTTCTCGAGACTTTAACGCCGAACAAGGCGCTAATCTGAAGCTGCTCTATCTTCGTCAAGATTTTGCTTATGTCTGTGTGTATTCACACTATCTGCTTTATCATCTATCCGTTGTTTATACTTTGAGGCGACTCAGAAAGTTCCATTTACTGGCGTCAAAAAGCCTGAGCCCTGCTGCGGTTAATCACCGTTGAATTGAAGAGCGACAGTGGCGCAAAAGCCACGATGATGACAAGAATGTCGGCGGTCGAAGAACTTGCGTACGTTCGATGCCGGTAGTTGGTCATTCATGAAGTCCAATCCTGCTGATAGCTATCTGCACCAGCAACGATAGTTTTTGATGGACAGATGAATCAATCGCTAACGGGGCTGGAGTGATGGCGGCAGTACTAGTAGAAACCGATAATTTGTAGATAATTAGTAGAATACAACTAAAACATTATAGAGGGAGACTGAAAGATTGTAGGTCTAACTGCATGGTAAAGAACACAGTGTACAGCGAGGGAACGGAAAAAGAGCAGTCTTTTTAAAGAAGAAAATACACGTACAGGTTTTCATTTAGCAGAAACAACGATGTTGGATGAAGCTACAGCGATTCAAAAGACTGTATTGCTGCCGGTCAAAGACTAAGTGTAAACAATAGTAGGAGATATTTCTCATAATTCAGTCAGCTACTTTACCCATACTGTTTGTTTTATCGTAATACGTAAAGACTGCTCTTGTTCTCTTAGCTATGGCACTTTCTATCACTGAATAGCTGAAAAGCCGTTTGGTCTCACTTAGCGGCGTGGAACAGCTGTTTAACGTAGCAGTAGATACATTTAAGTCCGTTGAAAAGTTACCAACATTCTCTTGGCAACAACCAGTACGATTCACTAAACAAAACAATAACTTGAACAAATTCATAAGCCCAACGACAAGGGATGGCGCCGCTCGTAGTTGAGTATGGGAAAATTCTATCTATAGTATGGAAAAATCTATAGTCCTATCACACCATTATTTGGGAGTTGTGCGACCACACTACGCTTAACATGGCCAACCGTAAACGACGGCAACCCATTGTGAATATGGCATCGTGTCCTACCACAAGGCCACTGAGGACTACAGTATAGCTTGAATGGTAAAAAACGTGACGATATTAAATTGGTTGTGTGCATCGCCGTCGGACTATATTTAAATGTGGAAAGTATTATATATATATAATTGCGCATATGGTAAGAAACGTCCCTTGTACTAAAAACGCACTAAAGTCTTTAGAATTTACACATACTGTATTGGAGTACAGCTTAGTTCCTGATCATAGCGATACGATCGCGTTTAACTAAATATTTCAACTATAGATATTCTGCACAAGGAGATACACCTTAGCATGTAGCACAATGTACAACACTATACACACAAGGCAAGCCATGCCTTCTAAACTCTGTTATCTAATAACAGGACAAGGAGCTTGATGGGTGGCTGAGGAAAAAGACAGAAATAAAAGATGAGAGAAAAATCAGCGATGTGTGTTGTTTTTTCTGTTATCTTGCGGTGGCTTTCTGTCGACGAGCCACTTCCTGGCCTTCCGCTGGGTCAGTGATCCGCTGGCAAATCGCTGTGATTCACGCGTTGCTCTGCTGAATGCGCTGAAGTGCGCGTCGTATAGCGGCTAGCTTTAATATTGTTAATTAGACGTTTCCCTAGATAATATCAACGCTAATCTGCCGTCTCCGATGGGATGTTGAAGAGCTCTGATAGGGAAAAGGCCAGATGTACAATCAGGAAAGAGACGTTACAAATCACCCGTGAATAATATTTAGATATGTAACGTACGAAACTTACAGCGAACGAATAGGAAACATACTTGTGTTTTGTGCCGAAATCAGCTTGTTATCGAGAGATTGGTTCGTCGTCATGTAGAAGTATCTGCTTGTGAAATGGTTACGAGCCTTTGAGCCTCGGCAGAAGTTTAGCCTAGAATTGAATTCATTGCCCTTTCGGATCGAAATATACATCTGATTATTTTCAATGACTAACCGACTTAATCTGATGGTTTACAGCAATTAGCTAGTGGTAAAGAAACTCGCTAACAATCATTTAAGTGAAATTGTAAACGGGTTCTTCATAATCAATTACTAACTTCATTTCATTGCGTGAAAAGTTATACATGAGCTGAATACCCATACTAGCAGTACTTCCAGTGTTGAACTATGGCTATGGTTCCGCTTGAGGATTGACGTAATCAAATTTTAAGACTTACTAACCTTATACACAAAGCATCTACATCGCCCCAGCATGGTTACGTTACATATTATGACAATTTTACCCTTATTTATGAGTGTATGCATCCTAGAGAGGGGGGTTCAAGGGCTATTTTAGTGGTTTCAGCCAGTTTATAAGACTGAGGCCTTTCATTAAAATTACTATTTAGTAAAATTCCAGTGTTAAAAATCAATATTGGTTTATTAAGAATTTCACAAATTATGGAAATACTCGCAAAAGATCGTATGTATCACACACAGTGCCACTATTCTTATATCGCAGAAAAATATTTGCCTAAGAAGGACACATTTTATGTAAAGGTCAATCAAACGAACGAATATAACAAAATACTGCGGCCTCATTGGATGTCTATCGTTACCCATAACTGGCCTATTATTCCAAATGCTTGCCTTCGATGGGATCCGAGCTGCACAGCCGCGCAATAGAGCTGCGTATAATTCAGCCCTCCAAAGCCAGCGATACCGTACCTACACACAAGCCACCCTATGGATAATAGTATTAAAACACGTGTGGGCATAATATGAGTAAAGGGAGCAATAATATTTAAACTACTCAAGCGTAACTTCAGAAAGTATGCCCTCGTCCAGGATCGCTTGTCGCACGACTCAACGCTATTAGAGCCAATATATTTTTCTATAGCAGCTATCGCTGTTTATAGCATTCACTTTATTGTATTTCGCTTCTTGTTATCGTTTTTGTACGGCAATGTTTTCAAACACTTTGGTGACCTACCGCTGTTTGATTGTTGGTTCGCCAAAGAGAAAGCAGCGCAAAACCCGTATTGTCATCTTCTTGTTCGTTAGCCTTATTATCAGATTTTACACACGTCCGTGCACTACCTTCGCGTGTTTGAAGAGACCATCGAGGATGTGTGTTGCTTTATTAAGGGAATGCCCGCGAAGTTGACTGTTTGTCCTTGCCCTTTTGTTGCAGGAGCAAACGAGGTCGATGTAACGATAATACCATATATTCTTACCGGAATTGGCGACCGTGCGTAGAGTACCGCACGTTCATAACCAGTCTCACAATAAACGAATAGGCCCTCATTTCAGTGCTAACAAATGACTAGGGAATCAAAACTTAGTTTCTTGGTTACTTTAAGGCTTGTTTTCCCTCTCGTTTTTTTTAACTGCGGTTCGTACTTCCTAGACGTAGATCCTTCCATATTGATAAAGCAGGGTGCGAAAATCTGATTATACTGGGACGCGCATGCGGAATACTTTGACAGGGCAAACCAAATCTGCCGATCAGGAAAAGGACGTCGACACGAAACTACGTTGCTGACCGAATGATCACTAAACTCTCAGTGCATATATATTTGTTCCGACACGTTTAAACAATTGCCATTAGTCGGCAAGTCGCGCGATCACAACCTGCATACATATTGAATATACAAAAGTACCATCCATTCCAGCTTAATCCGTTTTTTTGAAGCCTAGCTTAGATTTTCATGTCGCTTCCGCTAGTGACTCAAGCCGTAATAGATTCCAACGTTTTACAGAGCACAACGACCCGATGCTCCTCTGTATACTGCTGACTTCCCAGTTAATGATTCGTTATTCTGTGGATCTCTTATCAATTATGCTTCTTTTCTTATTAATCGTTATTTCCTCCCCTACTCGTATCTTGTCGTCATCTCCCTCTGAAATTGACGGTTTCCTTTTGTTATGCAATTGAGAGATGATCTCAGCCGGTATCTTCGCCGGCGCCTACACCTGTCTGTCTCTCCAGCATCTGTGTGCACTAAGGCCAGTACGAACAGAATGTAGGGTAGTCATTTCACATACCTCAACTGTATCTGCGTTATTCTGCATGCTGCCCTTCGAGCAGCCTATGATATCGAAGGGGGTTTCGTTTCATTAGTTCGATGGGCAAGAAAAACGCGTTCCCGCCACCATCATCATAATTCACTTTCGAGAAGGTCTTCTTTTTCAGAAGCGTCCTGTACAAACGTCCCTGCGATTGTTCTCGCAGCTGTTGGACAAATGACGAACGCCTTGTGTTTGCTCCTACGTCCACACAGATCGGGGAGGTCACTGGTGCACACAGTGTTGCACACAAGTGTTCCTGTCCGAAAACCACGCAGTAAGGAGAGAACAATGCTATTACGATCGAGTCGTCGAACTGGCATCATACTTCAAGGTGGCGTCGCCTTTAACCGATTGCCAGAAGACTAACAGCGACAGAACATTATTTTAAAGTACATATATAGGGCGTAATAAAGCTGCTTATTTCTCTTTTCCCACTCTTTTCGGGTGTGAGAATGTACATGTGACGAAAGGAAAGTGGCGTCATCGCACTGGCCATGTTTGTGTTCCTGGTTATAGGAAACAACGTGATCTTGATGAAAAATAGAAATAGATCAGACATAGTAAACATCGGCTGCAAAAGGCAGCAGTGCTGACATTTTATATTCGGTAGAGCAGACGAACGAAGCAGGTCAGCAAAAAAAAAGACTGTTCTTGAGGATATATTTTTATCTTGAATTGATCGCTTGATAATTAGTTTACGTAGAAACGGGATGAAACCTTTTGCCCCAAAACAACCTAAATCTTCGACAATACGACTGAAAATGTTTTACTTTCTCTTTCTCCTGTTGAACTTGTCATCTCTAAATCGCAAATGAACTTCGTAGGGAAGGGTCTTCAACGTGCCCCGAAAGGCGACAATTTCGAACAGCTTGCAGCTCGCTCGGTACACGCAGTGGCTACAGCATCTGCTGTAGGCACTGTGTATACTTGCTTGACCCAATGCTTGACCCTAATTAGAATTGATGCAATTATATTGGAGTACAACAATAACCGTCCAAACCTGCTCTTAGCTTGGCGCTTCAGGGGTTGATCCTTCGTTTAATTGTTTTCGTCGTTTTTACTCTCTTCGGGGAACGGTCCAGAGAACGTTTCTTCCTACACGATTCCCATTGTTTGGCTTTCACTTCATAAGAGACGACCTGTAAGAAAGCGTGTATATCTTTACACAGTCCACATGAGCTCGCTTGTGCTTTGTCCTGATCAACTAATAAACTGGTCCTAATTAGAGAAGTCCTAGTCGTGTTAATATCCATCGTCCTTGCTTTCGGTTTTTTGGAAACACCGGAAATTATATAA
Organism: Varroa jacobsoni; assembly: GCF_002532875.2. NCBI lineage: Eukaryota > Metazoa > Arthropoda > Arachnida > Mesostigmata > Varroidae > Varroa > Varroa jacobsoni. Next base: position 37,831 of record NW_019214101.1, read on the forward strand.
CAATCTAATAAAACTTTCAGTCCGGTACACGGCATTTTGTATGCGTACATATATCAGACATGGACTACGTTACCATGTGGCTGCTATAATGCACATTATTTATTGGTTCAACTATTTAGTAGTTTTTGTCTGTCCACTCTGTCTAGTTCGACAAACGTAGAACTGCTCGAGCAGACTGCCGATGAGTAGGTGGTAAATTGTTGAAGCCCCATCCATTTTATTCATTTATGGTGTACAACCGTCTTGTTTAACCGGTTAAATCCTGTTCCTCTGTTCTCATGGCTTCTATTCCAATAGAGGCGTATCATTGTGTATACAGGGCTGATACCCCTACACTTATGCATTAGAACGAACAGGAGCAGATAAAACAACTGGCGCTTTTCTCTGCTTCATCAAAGTGCGTCCGCGCCAACTGCCGTAAAAATGTAAATGTAGTTTTATCGGATTCAGTCATGCTTCTGTTTGACGTACCGGCAAACAGGGGAAGGTAAGGCTTCTCATCCCGTACAACCCGTCCAAGGTTAAATTCTCTTCACTTTATCAACGCTCGGTAATGCTTGTCTCTTGTATCTCTCAATAAGTAGCGACGAAGCCGGCTGGTACTTAGCCAAGCGCTATATTGCGATTCCTCAGTTCTGGAATATACGGCAACAGGATGAAAATAAAAAAGCGGGCGTCAGAGCCAATAAGAACAGATACCACGTCCGTCAAAGCGGCGAGATCAGCCGGAAGTTAATGGCAGAAATGGTCAGACGAGAGGTAGTCTACTTACTACCGGCAAGGACAACCCTCCTCGTCGTTCTGCGTTGCTACTGGCAGATCGTTACGGTTCGATATCTCTGTCCAGGCCTGCTCCGCAGAGGGAATACCTTTCTTAGACGCTGATTGCAGCAGATTAAAGGCGCCATCGATTAAATCTGACCTAATTGATTTAATATATCAGCCAACCCAACGACGCCATGACGATTTTATCGACGATCTAAGAAACCATAGGCATATGATGACTGTTAAGCTAGTGGCAGTCCTGCTCCATGGCCTTCTCTATCGCAGCAATTCGTGGTGTTACTACTCGTGAAGTAGGCATCGCCTCAAATTTTCTGGAACCTTGGCATGAGTTCTTAGAAGGAGCTTTTCCCTTCCGTCGCCGCCTATCGCTGATCAAACGTCAATTAATGGTAGGGGCTGACAACTGGTATACGATGATAACTGGCAATACAAAGTTGTTGTTTGCGCACCCGCCATCTGGAATGAGCGCTTACTTAAGAAATTCCAAATTTTAGAGATAGCCGGGCATAGAATGACTGAGCCTACGGTGAGCTGATGTTGCATAGACTAAATATCGTGAAGAGGAAAAATAAATGAAGAATGAAACACCCTATTTTCTAAAACTGTCAAAAAATAAACAATCGGCGGGGGCAGATGCAAAGGAAGTAAATGCAACATAAAAGAGGTGAAGATGCTATTTATATAGAGATGACAGGTATAGTCCTACCTGGTGAACAAGGTGCTGTCAAGGCTAGGTAACTACCTAGCATCGTCCCTTTCATGGTAATGGTGCAATGCTGGCATACTTGCCAGCTAAATGAATGTGTGAAGAACTAAACTAATAAATAAAAACAAGTTAAGTTTGTCTTGGTTTAAGGTCGGGCGTAGGCATACGTCGCTTAAGGTTAGCAAGCAGCCGTCTAATGCACTTTGTAATAAAGGCACTGCTGAACGCGAAATTCGAAGTATTGAAATGATCTGTACGCCAATCGGTGACTTATATTTGTATACGCATACCTAATAGAAAAAACAACTTACGAATTCCAAAATCAAAAAAAAAAAAAAACGATTGAAAATATTTGAAACAATTCAGATACATTTCTCTCAACGTGACAGATGCCAGGACTGTTGCAACACATACAGGCGGTAGCACGGTTAGCGACAGGTAATGTTTAACTGATGATTATGCCTCGGGTACCGCTTACGATAGCGGTTCCGCTCGATTTGCCTGGTCGCATTTGTGCTTGCTGCAACGAAGATATGTAAGGCTTATCACTTATATGTCCGTGGCCTTATAGGGCCAAAGTATGATTAATGCGGCTATCGTAATAGCCACGCTACTCACGTCTGAATATTAATACCAAATAACAAAAAGGAAAATGCATATATATTGCATTAATGTGACACAACGTTAGCTTGTGTCACATCTTTACGTTTGTGCCGGACGCTGAGTAACTTGTTACAATTTCCGTTCTATCTATGACATAGTTAGCGGCCCGTTTGCGTGTACCAGTATCACGTTCACCTTGAGCATGTCTCTAATAGTTTAACGAAATACAAGTTGAATATTGCTAATGAAAGGAACAGCGGAATTGAATGTATATTTGCTACGAAGTAAGGCAGAGTACCGCAAGGAACACTTTGTCATTGACGTGCCGTATTGCAGGACAGGATCATGGCTGTTCTAGTATAATTTAAGGACAGCCTATCGGAAACCAGTGAAACAAGGAGCATTTACCATGGATCTCCTAAAAATCCGTCAACGTAACACTTCTCCACTTGTTTAGTCACTCTCGCTGATCACAGCTGGCCCACATTTCTTCTGTAGGACATTGTATTTTGTCATTTCTCTGCCACACATACACGACGAGGTCCAAGAACAATGAAGCCGTATCGTAGTCCCGTCCTACACCATTTGTTAGTCATAATATTACTTATAAAGCCTCATTATATCTATATATATATATATATATATATATAACAAGAAGAGAGTTATATATAACTTTCTTCCTACCATTTTAAGCCATGTTCTAAATTGGCTTAGAGTACGGCTGCAACACCAACTAAGCGCAGTAGCGTTTGCACGCAGCGGGGTGGACATATGGCAGTGGGCATGTTTTTCATGGCCAGTTTTCGCTGAAAAAATCAGAACTGATTCGTACGAACAATAAAGTTCGGTAACTTCATATATACACGTTTTTTTCTATATAGAAGATAAAATAGGTTTTTTGAGGTGTCGTTTTTTAGCCACTTTTCACTGATCGATCAGTTTGGTTAGCAAACAAACAGCAAATAGGTCCTTTCGGGCCTGGTGAAATTGCGGTGAAGGTCGGGCTTGCGCCGACCATCAGATGCCTAGCCCATGAAGTTTACTCGCAAAAATACAAAACATTCTCTCAGACTATCCATAACAAGTTGCTCTGCCAAGGTGACTGTAATCGCTATAGTTTCTCTAGTCATTTTGATTATTGCTGCTGTCGGCTTACGGGCGTTCCTCTGATAAAATCTAAAAAGCCAAATTTTCCAAAGCGTCCCCAGTCTGACAGCAGTTGCAGGCCGTCCAGTCTACCCGGTCTTCAGATACTTCTGCCTGAGACGTCAGTAGAATAGTGAAACGCAATCGTAGCTAAAGCAACGGCCTATATTGACATATACTAGACCGGTTTTATGAAAAAAACCTAAGTACATCGACACCCCTCAAATGCCATCGATTTAGCATTATTTCGATTAATTAATTGCGGGAAACTAAATTAGCAACCGATTTGTTATCGGTTGACGCATCGGCTGGGTGTTGGTGGAACGTGTATTTATCTAGGGTGAAAAGGGTGCGGGCAACGTAAACTGGCCTGACTCATCTTGTTTTCCGGGAGAAAACAGTTTATGTTTATACTGCGAACAGATAGCTAGGGTCGCAAGCACTTGATTTAAATTCCATTGTTTTAATAAACTCATAAAGATCCTCTACGAGCCATCTTTGTTCTGTATACTATTTTATTAATTAATCGTTATTAACGCCCGTCTCCAGTATTATATTAGGCAAACGAGAAAAATAGTTATTCATCATCTCAAACAAATTATCCGTTAACAAAATTGGTTTCCATAATTTTTTTATTGGACCTTTTCCAAAGCGAACTCGCACGGCTCCGATTCGTTGTAGCGTTTGAATTTCGCGCGAAGGTGCGTGTTATCTTATTATATATATATATATAGAGATATAGATATATATATATATATATATAGAGATATATGTATATATATATATATATATATATAGTTCTATGATAACTCTGTTCGATGTAATCTCGTATTACGATACTATGACACTAAACATTGGTAAAGCATAGGAATCGCTATAGTAAATCATTGTACATGTATATACATGTGTACATGTTTATACTCGTCAAAAGAAATGTTTACGCCGAAAACGCTGCTATTACCAAATCTCTCCTTGGGCTTGTTCCCTAGGTATGCCTCCCCGAGAAAGCTGGCTATCGGTAAAGGGCACTTCGTCCATTTGGATGGTGACGGCGTACCAAGCCACTGTGGTGAAACGTGGCTCATCCTCGTTAACTGACATGGGATGTCTATTTAGTACTATTGGATATCTATTTGGCCGCTACGAACGATAACTCGCAGCTCCGGGTTCTTCGCGGTGCTCGTGCAACTGTCGTACGTTTTTAAGCATCGACATTGAGCGTCATTGCTTGAATACTGGCTAGGGTGAAACTTTACTAACCCACTGTGGCAAGATATCGTTATCTGTGTTTAACGTTGTCCTAATTTATAACGGCGAGCCACAGCTTACTCTGAAGTAGAATTGCAAATTGTTAATAACGATTTACCATAGAGTGAGTTTCAACAAACGACGGGACGGCCGCTCCATGATTAGGAATAGCCTAATTCTGATTGAATAAAACGATTTTGTTATATTTTCTAATGTTTCATTCTATATGTAATACACATTGATATCGTATACAGAGCAGTTGCGTCCAGTTGGGCAGTTTTTCCCATTGATTGATACTGTAGTAAACGCACCGAGATCGGTGTATCGTATATTCGGTTCTCTACTCCGTCGGGTATGCCAAAAACGACGACGCCAGCTTAATTTGAAAGTCTCGTCATGGCAGCATTAGGTTGAGTCCGGTATTAGAAAAAAAAGCCAAGGTTGATCGTTGTCCACAAAAAAAAAGATACCCTAGTGCTGACTATTACTAATGATGCGGATTCGAGATGTAGAGGTTTCTTCCAGCAAATTCTGGAACTCTGTCTGGCAACACACGAAGCTACTTTCGTATCGCCGCATCCACAGCTGCAGTCAAGACGCATTTCGAATTCAGCACAGAGATATCTAAGTTGTCGTCAAATGGGGCTTCGTGCTTGCTTCTTCGCTCATGCCTTTATGGGCATTAATTGCACACATAAGAATCTATTTAACAATAAGGCAGCGCAGCAACTATTAGAAAAATGAAATTTTGGCGTTCCTCTATGGGTACGTAAAACGCGTTGTTGTACAAAATCCACATCTTCTCTCGGCCGTTTTCCTCCGACCATCAAGACGTCTTAGAGTACTCGTACATGCATACATTGAGAAACAATTGGTAGCCGCACTTTGCGTTCGACTTCGCGCCGTTCACGGCCCTGTATGATTGTATGTGTGCCTATAACAAGGGCGAGAACGAAATGGGCCTGACCAACAGGCAAAGAGCTTGATGAGGTCAATATAAAAAATCTGACAGAGCCTTAGTATGAAACGCAACGGCGAACAAAAGAGTTTATAGCTGTCTTCTAGACGAAACTTCTCGAAGAAAACGGGCTGCCCGGCTCGCAAAGGGCAGGCAAACGGTGACTTATTAAGGCTACTTGAACTGCCGAAAGCGTTCCGCAACCGGTTCTAATAAGCCCTTATAAATGTGATCCTCAAACTAAATTGAGTAAATACCTCACAAAGAAAACCCTGAGAATGGAATATATAGAGGTAAAGAAACTGGATGAATTACAGTCTCCATTTTTGAACGTCGACGATGACGGCGGTTACAGCATGGGTTTAGGCCTAATTTGGATCTATTGTGCTACTGCTGTGCTACTAAAACTTTTCCAGTGGCCTTGCTGAATTAAAGCTGAACGACAGACGCAGTGAATGGCCATAGAATGAACAGCAGTAGAAACTCTTTTCCCGAGGTCCTTCTAGAGATCCGGGAAAAGTTAAAGAAAATAATCATTTGGCAGGGGCTAATAGGGAAAACAAAAATGACTATCCATAATTGCCTCTGTTGGGGCAGATGCCCCATACAATAGTTTTGTGCGAGACGTCCAAAGAGAAGGGAGAGCAGCCCTGTTCTTCTCCTGTGTCATTCTCAAGAGCCGAATCGTACATATCATTTCTGACAGTTGTACACACACGGATGCTCCAGCTCAGTCTTCTGGACATGCTCTGGTGTAGTTTTTCGCTGTTGTTGTAATGGTCAGATTCTGTTGCCACACATTACCGATCGCTTTAACGGTGATCTAGAACATTTACCACTTCCCGTCCTCCCCAAACTCGTGATTTTACAATTTTCCAGATGTTCTCTATGGAATTAAGGCCTGCTAAATAAATAGGCTATAGCAACATTTCGATGTCACTGGCAGCGGGTAGGCTAAAGATTCTGTGACCACGCGCCCCATTGTACATGAAGACTTAGTTACCGTTAGGGAACCATTCCTGTGTCTGAGACAGTATCTTGCTCTGGATAACCGCAGCATATCACTGCTGTTTTACTAGTCCCTCCGGAGAAGTGTTTTTTTCAGAAATCATAGATCATTTTGACGGATGTTTGATTTTTGGCGAAACGCAGGTTTCAAAATTATTGATCGCCAACATATCTGAAAGTATTATGGGCGTATTTCTGAGAACTTCAAACTATCACATTTTTCTCTTTTTTCAACGACTCAGTTTTCGATTTCGTTTGTCCAGCGGATTGTCTAACGAGCTTGTTTCATTGGAGCATCTAACTAAGGTCTCTTGGCGGTTCTACTGCCCTTGAATGCAGTCCTGTAGAATCGACGATGAAGTGCACGGTCGCTTATTTTGCTTGAAAGGAACTTATCATTTTGGAGTTCGTCAATAAGCATACGGTACTCCCGTTTCGTGGTAGATCTTCTTTCGGTTTTTGTTCCCGATGTTAGGTTTTCTCACAGCATTCGAGCAGCGTTGGCCACTGCAAGTCAGAGAACATAAAACATATCAGCAATTTCTATTTATTTTGACCAAGCAGTCTGTTAGTCCGTATTTTTTACCTGTTAGTGACATCTGTCCCGCTTGCCCTTTCGACATTTTACGCGCGGAAGCATGTAAAACTACCAGAAAACAGTCAAACCATTGGAGCTCACCTAGACACCACCACTTTCTTATTAAGCATCGGTAACGGTCATGTTATATGGTGCGAATAAGCACGCCAACTATATATATAGTACGGGACATCAGCAGGAAATGTGAATGTTGGACTTACGGAAAACGGCCACGCCTGCGATCGCTGAAATATATTAAGCCAGTATTCGAAAAATCTTTGCCGCTGTCCTAATCGAAATATGAGGCACCGGTCGAAAATAGGGTAATGCCACTTTTATAAGCCAAAAACCGTTTAAAGCTGAATCACTTTAGTGTTGCGCTATTGGCCTTGAAAGTTAAATCGATCTGAATCCTTTTAATCGAGCATAGACTGTGTATATATGTCCATGTTCGTTTTGAAATCGGACGAAAGATATAGTGGCACTCTGTTTTGATGTAAAGCAACGTTTCACTGTTTCGTACCTCAATTCATTTCGACTTTACTAGAACCTCGTCTGCCGCCCTTCCCCCTAACAGAAAGAGACTCCCACGGGTGTAGTCTGCCCTGTTTCATATTCAGTAGTGGCCTTTTACATTACGTTACATTACACTGTCATTAGGTTCTCACTCGAGTAGGGCCTGTGCCACGTCCGCCCGCTGTTTAGGAGAACGTTGGGGCTTCGGCGGCGATGTCAGACTCTACCTGCTGCGATCTATGCACCTGCTGGGGTTATCTCTACCATTCAGTGGGCGATTGGACTTTCCGGAACCAACAAACCTCTTGAACCGAACACCCTTGTTCCATCTAATTCGATTAGTGTCAACATTTCGCATTATCCTTCGGTCGGCGGAGATACTGCCTCCGAATTTTTACTTTGCTTCTCAAAGCTTTTCCTTTTTTGATGATTCGAGAAGCGTTTTAGAATGCCAGAGAACGAAAGAAGACCAGAACCCTGCTTTTGCTAATGAATTCATTGAAGATCGAAGATCACTAATCAGTGCTACTGCACTATGGGACCTATGCACTGAAATTTATTATGCAGATACACTCACATGCAGATCAGACAGACATCTAGAGAAACTCACAAGAACTCTTGCTGATAGCGGTGCGAATCGATGCTTATGAATGGGGGAGCCGAATGGTTAGTATAGTAGTTGAGGAAATGTAGCACGGCCGCAAATCGTCCAACGGAACGATGGACGACGCAGAATTACAACCATGGGCCAAAAGTGCTGTGTGTAACAGGGGCAAAGCCAGTGGTAAAGTTGTACGAAAAGATGGCACTAGTCGAAAGCACTTGAAATCAGCAACGGTTAATGTTATGCATGTTAAGCTAAATAATGGCCGCCTGGGTGGATAACGTCGGGATTATGAACTTATAATGTACGCTCTAACTGATTAGGAGTTCGTTGATGGTTGGTACTACGGCGCCTTATACGAGAATATGACTTTTACTTTCTTCAAATGCTGGATTGCTATACCCGTTATTATTGTTACTGTTACATATATATATATATTAATAAAAAGTAAAGATGGATTCTCTCTTTCGACCAAATTAATCACATTTTCTTCTCTCTATTGCGAAATATTGGAAACATTGTGCACAGTTTGAGCAGAAGTTCGAAATAAAAAGGACATTTTCTTAGTGCTAATGAGATGGTAAAGTTGACTACAATGTCTACACTTCGAGAAAAATAATATATTATCGCTGTGGAATCTGAGCGAACTCACAGAGAGGTTAGCCAGGTTGCGTTCATTTCTGTGTACTGGAACAGGGTACTAATTCACTTCAGAACGTTCCGTAACGCAATCCGGAGTAGTTAACATTCCCTGCCTTCTTGAAGTTGCATCATGATTCAATTCAACACCGGCCAATATTTTTAAATTCCTCAATAAAATGATTCTCATATATGCACGACACGCGTAACGCTCATGATATATATAGCTTTCTCAAACGAGAAGTCTGGTCCTTATCTTACATCGGCTTTATCAATGCTCTATAGAAGAAATAAGTGTCGAAAGAAAATTCTAACGAGAGAGTTAAATCGGAAGTTATAGCATGGAACTGGCATTTCAGTGTTTGGCTTGTGCACGGTACCCATCAACTGCAACAATCACCGTACCAAATAAAATTCCGCTAGGAGTCCAGTCGGTAGACAGCCTAATATACTCAGTCATAGTGAGGCTGTTCGAAAAGAAACTATGTTCAAAGGACTACTGCCTGTCTACGAAGTAACAGTCTTCAGGCGATAAAGGTGCGCGAACCCAGTCACGGAACGGGATTTGCTTTGAGGCACCGTCGCAGGCAGTGCATAGACAGATGCCGTCGTTGCTAGACACAGAGATGAGCAAAGCGAAACGAGGGCCGCAATCGTTCAGCAATGAAAGAAGGGGGCTTTTTACGTAAATATTCAATTTCTCTGTATACGGTATATTTCGCTGTATAAAGGTAAACTCCTTGTTCTTTCAACCATCGTCTCGTATTGTTTCTGCTCTTACCATTTGAACGGCTCACTTATAATAATAAATTCGCATAATATAAATCCATTTTATTACTACCATTAGTGAGCAGGCTTAGTATCAATAAGAAAACCTAATAGTAATAATAACCGCGAGTGCAACAAACATTGAGGTAGCATAAAGCCATAGGGCCATATGTCATGCCACAAACATAGATGTAAAGGATTCTCGACAGAATTGGAATGTAACAAGATTTAAAGTATGAATAAAATAAGCTACGAGACGGCCCCTCACAAGATCAAGCACTTCACACTGTTACCGTTGCCGCTACTGCTGAATTCGCGTCTTTTTTTTTGCCCCTTTCTGGTTTTTATGTTATTGGCAGAGAAAAACCATCACTACTTCTACTTATTGGTTATGCGCTAAATCGCTCTCTTTGGCCAGAATATGTACGGTGCTTTAGGATTACGATATATTTACACATTTACCCGTCTACAGAACGATTGGTTTCTTCGCTTTCTTTCGCAATCGTCTCGTGGTGGGGTGACGTCTGATAAAATTCAAAATATTGTCCAAAACCCGCCTCTTTTAGTCCTATCCATCGAGAGAAGGTGGCCACGCGTGAAATGGCAAACGCTCCCAGGATTCGACATATTGTAGGATCTCACTGCAAAGTGCCGGTTGTTTCGCCGGCGTCTTCCGCGCATTGTCAACAGATTTAGTAATGAACATTACGTTCTTACAAGCTGATGTGCCTCTTCTTACTCTTGGAGCATCGCGGTTCAACCGGGAAACGAGACCAAGCTTAAATGAAAGAGAAAGAAAAAAATTCGAGTTAGGCAGGAAGCAGATGTCGGGCCTAAGTTTTTGTTATTAACATATCGCTGCAGGCACTATCAGGGAAAGATTTTTTTTTCGATTATTTTGTATCTTGTTCTAGTGTATATACTTGATTTTCATATACGATTATGAAGCGCATTGTTTGATAAACAGAGTGCCTAGTACAGGAACCATGTTGACTGTCTCCAAAGATAATACAATGCTAAACCGGGCAACTAAAACGGGCGACTGGGATCAGGGCGAATAGGACACGCGGCAATGATAAACGTTTATAGAACGATGCTGTGGCAGGCAATGTGCGTACACAATTACTGAAGAAAACAATGACCAATATAACGAAAGTCTAGTAAGTGTTCACTACATCTTCGATCGTGCAAGAATTGAGATAAATTTGATTTCTAGGACATTACGCAAACATGTATTTTATTCGGATATCAGGAGAGCAAAAAAAAAACGAAGCGATATGGATCATTAACAACAACAGGGAAAAAACGGAACGGCAGATGGGACTATCTGCCACCACCGCAGTTAACGAATGGTGTAGGCGTAGGTCACAAATGGAAAAGAATTCTTATGATAACTGCTGTGGTTATAGTGATATATGTAAGCGCTGACAGAGGTTGGTCGTTTCTACCCAGTGGGGCGCGTCGGCGCCCTGAAAATCACCGGTCGACTGAACGAAACGACTCTCTGCTCTTGCTGAAGTCTATTGTAAATCATGCATGTAATATCACAAAGAAGTATAGCATGGATAACTGTGCCTATTTGACTAAAAATAAGTCTTTTTTTCTGCAGACAGTTATACATTATATATAATGATGTTAAATCTCAATGTGCACACGATATGGAGGAAAGTGGCAAAACTAAAACAACAAATTAGGGTTTGTCCGGACACTAAGCAGTTTCAATTAATATCGTGATGATGGTTGCATACCGAATATAAATCAAATAGAAAAAGCAAACAGTCACGCCTCGTGAACCCGTTGGCACTGGGTGCCAACTTTCGGAGCTTCGCAATACTTCTCGCCGATGGAAGGATGGCCACACCGAATGGGTCTGACGTAAATGGGGTTTATGCAATTACCGACTACGCGGAACAAGCGACTGCACACACATTTGATCTAGAGTCACACGGCAACCATTCGGCGATTCGACGCGCGTCGCACATGTTCGCGCCATTCTAAACTTCCCCTTATAACTTTCTTCGAATTTAACTCATACAGAATAATAATAACAATAAGTAATAGAATGAGAAGGTAGTACAAAACACATCGGCTTGCAAAGTCTCGTAGGGCCTTGCGCCGGTTGAAAATGAAAGCTGAGCCTTTAGAGGACCATCCTTCGCTTAGCTAATGTGCAACGAGTTTAATAACGCAAAAGTGATTTGTTGATGTAAAACCTATTTGTAACAGCGTAGCATTTAACCGAATTACGCTCTTATAATAGCGCGCGCGGTAAAAATATAAAAAAGCGAAATTCTATAAACAAATTGTTATAAATTAGGTATAAAGCAGTACAGACGGCGACGTCTGATCAATACGTTCGCCGGCAACAGTCGTGTTCAGCGTATTGGTAAACGATGCGAAGGTTGAACCGAAGACCCGCCGGCCAATGGAGAATCGAAACAGAATAGGACCAGATCTGTTTTCGACGTGGTAAGCGCGGGAACTGCAATGGCCCACATCCCTTTTTGCCCGTCATTGAACCAAATTTGCCCCGTAGGCTACTCATATCATGGTGATGCCTTTGATGCATCTAATTTCTCAACAGGACATATTAATAATGACGATTACTATTATTTATCTTTATTATTATTTTAAAGACTCTATAGGTAAAATGTAAAGCTGGTCTAGCCCTTTTTTCCACTTGACTAAATTTACTTTCCGCTTTTTCGTAATATTAGAAACATATTTCGTGTTCTTTGATTTATTAGAAGTCTGCCGACAGAAGATTCTAAGCGCACTATGCCCTAAAATATCGCGTTCTATCTTATCGAATCTTCTACATGCGTAATTACAATTTTATCACAAACGTAGCTTTTTTGGAAAGGTTGTGGGCAGTATGACCATGACACCTAAATAGGTGCCTCGCAGTTATGCAACGAATGCTAAATGGTTTGGGAAAAACAAATATACAAACACCTACAATTGCTTTAAACGCAGCGTAAGTATCGTACAACGCAATAGGTATCTTTGCGATTTATGCTACAGATAAAGTCATTCTACACTATTCTGCAGCACTGGTGGTATTCTCATGACAACCAGGCGGCGTACGCGACCCTTGGTTAGCACGTCTTATTATCACCTGCCGTTAATGAGGTTAATTTCGAATATCTGCAGTAACACAGTCGATTTGTATAAGTCAATCATTCGAAACAGAGTACTTTGATAGTTCGGTCGTTTTCTGATAGTTAGCTGTAAGCCTTTTTCGGCCTTTTAACCTGAGCCTGCCTTGCGTCACCTGTTCTCTACGTTGTGCAGTCTATAATGTCCACGGGGATTGGGTAAAACTGTCCGAGCAAACTCTCGACAAGTGGATACAGAGATAGATGTTTAGTGCTGCTATATTGTCGGCGCAGAAAGTATGGACTAGGTGGCTACAAAGTCCGTTGAACAGTTACCGTGACGTTATACAGAAAATTATGTGGAGGTAGTGTGAGCGGGCGACCCGTACGGCTCTGACTAAGCACTCATCACTGAGGGGTTTCTCTCCGGAGGTGGGGAACTGGGGCCGCCCTTTATAGTAGTGATAGCAGTCTGCTAGTTCCGTAACTTCAAAAGGTAAAAGGACTGTGTATGTAATTGTAGGAGAGCCTGGTTCGTAAAGCGGCTGCTCCGTTCGGGGAGATCACGTTCGGCCAGGTCCCATGATCACAGAATGGACGTGGTTACTATGTGACGACCGTAGTTTCGCCATTTGCCTGGAGGAGACTTTCGCGTGCTTTCGCTACTGTCATGTTTATGGTACAAAGTTTCGTTCTGTGTAACACCCTCGATCTCCAGACGGAGTAAGCGATGAGGCTCCGGTTAGGAGTTCGGCTACAGTAGCAGTAACCCTTTTACTTCAATATCTCTACTGCCACATACTTTCCGCCAATTTCCGAGCTGGTATTGCGCAACTGGTGGTTGTAGGTCCCAAATCTACAGCATAAAGATAAAATGAGGACCCTGGGCTGCATACCTTTTTGATGAACTCTATTGAGGCTACCGAATCTCTTAGTAATTATGAGAGAAAAGCACCTACGTGTTTACATATGTCATGTAGAGATAATCTATTATCTCATCCAGGTTCAGTGAACATTCTAATCAGTAACGCGAGTCTAGGTAAAGAATACGATGTAAATTTATCGTCTCTAATATGAATACGTGCCAGTATCCGTATATAATATAACGCGTACGTCCTACATGTCCGTGTCATGCGAGCGACGAGGAAAATCCCCTCATATCTTCATCAGACGATAGTTGTATTAGCGCACTTCAAAGAGCTTTAGCGGGTTTCCGATGATCGTGTCATCCCCGCTTACCCGCGTATCCTTCCTCAGGATGACAGCAAATCTTGTTTTGTCTGGTTTTATCTTATGATCAGAAACGAACGAGACAGACGTCGCTAACTACTACTCTGTCGCTGATATTGTTGCTGCTGATACTGATGATGATGATGTCAAGGGCAAGGTCTTCCCGATGGTGCACATCATGCTACATCAGCTCTCCTAGTGCTGAGTTTGTCACCGTTTATGTCCATTTGCCAAGGACGTATAAGTGGTCTATGCATTTTCCAGTTCGTTATATTGCCTCTGTACTACTGCCACCATTACTGTTAGTAGCATATACTGTGACTCAGCAACACAATACGATACGATACGACGAACACACATCGTGCATACCTCTGGGCATCGTAATATTACGTTGGTTCAGCAGCGACCGTAAAAGTAACTGGGACCACGGAACTGTCGTCGGATAGGCCCTGTCACTGTCAAGTATAGCGGAACTACAGCTGTGCTAATATGCCCTTGTATAGTGCTTTATAAAAAAGATTCGCCTGTCTCCTCTGTTATTTCGGTATACGAAACGAATAGGCAGACAGGACTTTCCCGAATTACGTCCTCAAGGGATCTCGCCTACGGATATGTCTCTATGTGTGCTGACTATGCGCCTAACACGCATGTATCCTTGTTGGGAGTTTGGACGCACTTGTGATGCTGTTTTATATTGGAGATCCATTGTCAACACAGAGTCATACGTGGCAGAGCTGACGACTTGCTTATTTAATCTTTGCGTTTGTACGTAAATTACGTGTTCTATAAATAATGGTCGCCAAGATCGCGTATTGTGTACGCAAGAACAGAACAGTACAATACACACTGTTACTAGCTTATCTAATCTAAATTTTGCCAAAAATCCGTAAAATTTGTTCGGCGCGAAGTGGCTATGCAATGCGTTCTACGAAAATCAGCAGTCAGTAAGTTTTCTCTTACACTGTTTTCTCTAAAAAAAAAAAGGAGACGACAACTGAACAGGAAGGCTTGGTTATGAGAACATCTTGATTTGTTTGCTTATCGTTGCACCTATCGGGCACGCAACCTACAAATCCTGGACGTAATGCAACTATATGCCTATGTAAGATTCACGTTCACGGATGAAATATCCGACATTTTCCAATAACAATTTTTCTATAAGCCTACGCTGTGCACGATATACAGCCGTGGAGCTTCCTTGATGTTACTGTCTACAATTTGTTTCCCTTGTGTGTGCGCTTTCTCACGAGGCAATCTATGGCGGAATCTATTATTGTCGAGGATATGTTCCGTTCGTATTATCTGTATTTGTTTATTTTTGAAGTATTGGGGGGTCATGAGTACCGGCCTCTACGGGACCTTTGTGTTTGTTGATTCTTTTGCAGAGACTGTAACTTGGTCAATTCGTACTAAATCACAGAGTGAACAGCAAACGATTGTTTTTTTCATTCCCCGAGCAGAAGTTGAGTATATCGCCCAAAGCGCCTTCCACTGTTCAAGTACCATTCGAAGATTGACGTATCCGAACGTTTTCGATTGCCTTCATTGGTGCACATCATACCGCCAAACTATCCCCTAACAAATTTTGATAAAACGTTTGTGGCCGATCCATTTCAGCTCCTCGTAGCCTCCTAGCCCGTTGGACCACCTGCGACTCCCAGGTTTTTGACCTTTTTAGAATTGGTTTTTCAAGGCCACTTGTTTACAGGGACTGCTAAAGAGTGAGCTGTTACCGTTTAAACTGGTCGAATGCGGCACCAGCCACCACACCACACCCAATGCAGTTGCTCAATGCTCTTAAATTGCGCTTATAGTACAGAATCAACTATAACAATAACTGAACCAGCAATGGTGGAATTGGGTGTAGCCAAACCCGCAGATTGGGGGCATTATATACGAAGGCTGGAGTGGATTTCTATTAGACCGTTGGCTGTGTACGGAGAGAGCTAGGCTTGAACTATTTATGTTCTGTGAAAAGCTCCATTTGCTAAAAACGGAAGCTATTGGCCGTAGCAAATTACAGGTAAATAATCTTATGCGTTCGCCTGTGTCTCTGTTTACGGAAAAGACCGGCGCTCAAATTCAAACGGAAGTTCGACAGGCAGTTACCGTAAACGAATGCTTTATTTTGGGGTCACCGCCACATCTGAAATTGCTAGCAAGCAACACAATCTACTGCCTTCAGGCAAAGAGCCGCAGAGACGTGATCTTGTCTAAATGTGTATCAAAAAGTGTTAATGTGGGTAAGGTTTCCCGCTATTGGCTAACAGTTCGCTAAATAAAATACCTCTGACGGAGTTAACGTAACACGCCTGTTCCGATGGAGACAGAAAAGGCCAATTTGATTTCATCGTAATAAAATGCGTTGTATGTCGTTCAGAATTCAATTGAAAAGATTTCCTCTCTCTGGGCTCCCTGATGTCGAAATACTGAATGTTTTCTGGATACTTAATGATCTGAATTCGACGCCGTTATCATTTTTCGGGCTTTCGGCCGTAGCGAGACTGTATGTATCTAAATGTACGTGTAGAAAAATCCGCGACTTTACATCCAGATAAGCAATACACTGCCCAACTTAGATACTGCTATTCGCAATAATCATTTTCGTTGCTAAATTATTATGCTGCTTCTCCAGGGAGTTTTTTGAATTTTTTGGGGAAAAAGATCTTCTGATCTAGCCTTCGTTTTATCTCCGGCCTCGCGTATTGGTCAATCGGATGTCGTTAACGAAGTAACACGTCAAACTAGTACGTTAAATACCGAACTGTGACATCTCGTTGTGCCAACATCTATTTGAATGCATTAAGTTACCTAGTGAACTATTGTAATCACTCAACTAAGCAATGCATCGATATTTTTTTAAGTTTTAAATACGTATTATCACTCTATGTATGTATAACAGTAGTTATTTGCTTTATTACAGATGGCTTGTCGTGATAAGGTCATGGATCAATGCAAGGAGTACAGTGCCTGCCCCGCAAATGAGGTAGAGAAAAGCATTCGCAAATAAATTGCAAATAAACGATTCTCTAGCAAAGCGTGAGAGAGCTGAAAATGATATTTTCTAGATAAGTTAAACTTCATACCCTCCATTCGTTCAGCCATCTTAATTAAAACAGGTTTTTCTCTTTCCGTTGTCAAACTTCAACACGTCATTTCTTCCGTGAATCTCCTGACGATTAAGTAACGCGAGACGATGTCTGGGTACATTCGATTCACTTGCCACTAGTGCCCTCTGTAGAACTCCGATTTATTATTACTCCGAGTTATTACTACCGCATCGAATGCCCACCATCATTCTCGTAATGGCAATTGCCAGCAAATTTCTTTCACTCAATTGATCTTGCCGCCTTTTGCTGAACTAGTGTGGCGCTCAATAGCGTTTAGATGGATGGGGCAGGACGTTACGTCCCAAGAAGGCACCAACAACAAAAACACCGACCGCCGCCGCCGCCGCAATTGCTCTTGCAGAAAACAGTCGGGGTCATAGAGTGGGTCTGGAATGAACAGCAGCTTTCGTTGCAGCTATAAAAACAGCCACGAGAGGTGCCTAAAGTGGAATTCAGTCCATTGTACTGGCCCTTCAGTGGGTTGCCGAGTTGCTGGGGGCAGCGTCTAAAACGCGACGGAAACAGCGCGACGGATGTCGGCGACGAAACGCTTTTTGTGTTTGTTCTGTCATTGGTGCAGCGTTATTAGCGCAACGTAATGCTTTGCTGAGCACCGGGTGTGCCGCCGAGAACGTTCACCGTCAAAACAAAAAACCTCGAATAATGGAACAGACCCTTGCGGCTGGAAAACAGAGAAGGACACTAAGAAAGAAGTTCGATAACTTACTACACTATTAATGTTAGCTCGACTATGGCACCACTCGCTGCAATGGCCCGACCTTAATGGCGAATAGGTGTGCAGTCTAAGGCGCTGTGGAAATGTGACGATAGGTCCTCAAGTGACAATAATTAAGGTCGATAATTATGCTCGCTTGATGGTAAGTTGCTTGCTGTTATCCAGCTGGAATAGGATAATACTGGTTCGTAAGAGCTATAGGAGGGAAAAGGGTTTCATTTATGAGGCTTTTGATAACCTAAGGTTCATCCAGATGTTTATTATATATTGTTCCTATTTTAGAGTTCATATTTGTACTAGTGTTTGTGATACCTTACGTCTGTTTTAAAATTCATCCACCAGCGAACTTTGCAGATTTTTCCATCTTCGCTACCGTAAGTTTAAATTAGTTTATCTTTTACGGCTTCGTGTGCCTAAGCCACGGATAATACTATTCGATTTAATTCCAAGACTATCTTGGCTTATTAGCGAGTTTTTCGAAGAACTAAACCTAAGTCAATAAATGGTGAACTTTACTAAGGACGCTGCGCTTGTTAAAAGCCGCCTATGCCAAAAGGTTGTTTGTGCTCAAAACTAGGTAATCATCGTTATTTGTTCCCGCAGATTTATTACACTCTTCCATGTATGCTCTCATCTATAGGTTGAAGAAATACTGTCTATTAATACAAAATCATCCCCAGATTTACCACAAGTTTGGAGCCTTTTACCTTACATCTCAAAAATATCGTAAATATATATATATATATATATATTTTACATTAAATTACATTAATCAACTTTCCGTCAATTGAGTTCGTTAGCAGCGTTCTCTTTGACGATTTGGTCACGATGGGTGAATGTCTGGCTGTTAACAAGGGCTCGTTGAACTTGATTCAACCTCTTTGCGGTGACGGCAAAGGCGATAAGCAAAGATGGTACCTTGATATTCACGTGTATCTCTATATATACAGCAAATAATAGCTGGCAATTATAGCTATTCTGATAGACTATGTTTAGACCAAGAAATTGAACATAATAGAAAACAACTTCATTAAATAAGCGACCTTACACGAGTCCTAGTTATCTTAGTTGGTGCTAAGCCGAGGATCTAATTTCATTCTTCTAAGGTGTTCTAAGTATTCCTATTCTAGGCAGGAGTGTCATTCAACCCTGAACAGGTTTCATAACAACTTAGGCATCATATGTTATTCGATCATATAAGACTCCAATAAATGGTCTACTACCTAATCCAGATTGAAATTCTCACAAAGCTGCAATCCTTGCGGGGTCGCCGTCTATTTGTTAGAGTTTCACATCGCTAAATTTGCTAAGCAGCCCGCCTGCCACATAACGACGATTTTGCCTTATCAGTGAACGATTCAGGCTAGACTTTTGCGCCGTGAACGAACCTAAAGTTCATTTTGCAGTGCCTATTGCTTTTCTGGCCGGCCACGGAAGGGTTTAACCATTCGAAGTCACCAAACCCAGCCGACAAACATTGACCTCTTCCTAAGAGCTGTCCTGATCTAATTCACATTACATGTTGTTACATTCTGAGTTGACGTTGCTTCTTCCAATAAGAGTCCAACGCGATTTCATGCATTTGTCATTTTTTAACGAAAAAGCGACATGATGAAGATATATTCATCGGCCTAAACCGACCTGTCCCTGATGGCTAAGTGTTGTTATCTTCTGGATTTACATTGCGTATCGTTCCCCCCCCCCCCAGACAAAATACCAACCGGTATTGGCTGGGGGTCGACCTAATGTAAAATGATTTTTAGCTTTTTGATAGGAGAGCCATGTACTAAATAAAGATAAAGCAGTTCTCACTGTCTAGAAGACTGCGCGGTCTGCTTTGCTTGACATAGCATTACTGAAGGATACGAGTTGCAAAAAACCTTATTAAAAACAGACTTTGGCATGCTCTCACTTTCAAGAAGCACCGAAGGCTTGTTCACGTAGGTTGCCGTCAGACGTACGTCTTAATCGACGTTTTGTAAGAACATTTAAAATAACTGGTGAAAGGCCTATTTGAAGGCAAAGGTTTGTGTCCTAATTCTACCATGACTCTATAGAGGTATAGCCCTATCATTCCAATAGAAATGATCTTCTATTCAATATGCTGTTGATTAAATTTCGATAAGATAATTTTACAGATAGTCATAATACTACATTTGAATTCGGAGCTTTTGGGATCTGTTCGTATAAAAGAAATTAGCACTTCAAGTCGTCTAGGTAAAATAACTTTGTAAAAAAATGGTTACAATCTTTGAATGCAAGGGGTAACACAGTCACGACACAATCATATTGTCGAATATCTATATATATATATATATATATATATATACATGTATGTTATTTATCATTCTTCGTCTCGCAGGGGTGGCTGTTTCTTTTGCGATCTTTTTGATGATGAGCTTTTTCTTATATGGCACAGCTGGATGTTTTGCGAAGGCGCCTTCTATGTTCCAACCATTCGCAGTTTGCGGATCCAAGCGATTTTCCTGGCCGAGCACGCCAGCAAATCAACCTCCACCTTCTCCCAAGTCCTTTGCAGTAGAAACAATCTGAAGAAGGATGCTGTGGGGTGACGCGGAACGGGGATGAAACAGGAAGCGGCAGTATGGAAAACACGCGATCGTGAATATAAACATCCACAAGCATTTATATGAACATTGAAAGTTAAGCAAATGGCTGAATGCCCGTACGAAGTGCGAGCATAGAACCGGAGGATAGAGCGCAGGACGAATTATATAACAAACAGAACCTATTAGAATAAAAACTATGTTGCACGCCTTAAGGGATACGAGCAAGGCTATCGGTTTTTCTAATGGTAACTCTCGGCGACAATGAGATAGCACTACGACTATACCGAGACTCTACTAATTTCTGTTACGTTTATATCATTTTTACGGAAGAACTTAGATTCCACAACTGCTGGCGTTGACAATACGAAATTTAAAAGCTTAATGCTCTCCATACGTTGCTTCACTGCAGAAAAATGCCCAGCTTACTACTGGAACTGGATGTCCCGTCGGCGACAAGTTGAACATCCAGACCGCTGGAAAACGGGGACCCGCTTTGCTCCAAGATGTTGTCTTCATTGATGAGATGGCTCACTTCGACAGGTGAGAGGATCAAACGAATTTATTATTCAGTAATAAATTTAGTGTTCCACAATTTTTCTGTGACGACCGGCATAGATTTAATTATTCAGTACTCCATATCTTCAAGAACATGCTCGTCCCTTCGGTATAGGAAGGCTATAAGTCATGAACGTTGTGGTCGCGCAACACAAAATAATGTAGTTCCCATTGAAAATATTATCAGCTAGTAATGGTCTCATATTTGTGTGAAAGTATCGTAAAACGGTAGGACCATATTATTAGTCAAACTAATCACTCAGGGCATCTCGTTGCAATAAAGCTAAACGTATCGACACTCGTTTTCAGATAAGATCCATCACGTTGAGTGTGTCCGAGATGTGAAGATCTAGGTTGTCTTATGACAAAGCATAACACGGTTTCTGAACCAAGTCGAAGTTTACCTTACATGACATATTGGCGAAGCCTAGTATATATAGACGGCGTTTGAGGACTAGGTAAAGCGCCGATATTGTGATTGCCTTTTGATTGTTTACGCTAATAAAATCGTCCGCTTTATCTTTTCAGCATTTTATAGGGCTCTATACACTATGAAAGCAGTGACTGACCTAGATTTTCGAGGGTAAACGCGAAAAATAGCAACCCACTTTTCCACAGGACACTGCGCGTAACAATAATTGATAGTTCAAATCGCAAAACATAGAGAGAAAGAAAAAAATGTCTTTTGATTTACTTTGAAAAAATCGCGGTTGTAGAAACGGCCCTTAACGACACTCTTAAGTTGCTTGAGCGCCTTATTGCTTAGGAGACTCTGAAATGCCATTTATACATACTCTCTATCGACTGGTCTAATCCGTTCTGACGGTATATACTGCACGACAAGTATGATTGAACAAAGAAAAAAATGTTGGCAAAAATCAAGGAATAAATCATAACATAACAAAAATACTGACTTTAAGTAAATCTATACATACAATCTGTATTCTAATGAATAATCCAAGTCCTTTGGTATAAAGAATTGACAGTTATTCATTTAATGAGCGTACGAACCATTTGCTAAAATGTTCGGATTGTAAGATTTTTGCAGCCTGTACACACACTGTAGCTTTAATACGAATGTCAATATCCACTTGCTCTTTTTTCTGCTACTATATAGGGAGAGGATCCCCGAACGTGTGGTGCACGCCAAGGGAGCTGGTGCCTTCGGCTATTTCGAGGTAACTGACGATATTACGAAATATTCGAAGGCTGCCGTCTTCGCTTCGATCGGCAAACGAACCCCCATCGCTGTTCGTTTTTCCACCGTCGGTGGCGAGTCAGGTTCGGCTGATACTGTCCGTGACCCGCGTGGTTTCGCTGTGAAGTTCTACACTGAGGAGGGTAATTGGGATATTGTGGGCAATAACACACCGATTTTTTTTATTCGTGACCCGTTCTTGTTCCCCAGTTTCATTCACACGCAGAAGCGGAACCCTCGCACTCATTGCAAAGATCCTGACATGTTCTGGGACTTTCTTTCATTGCGCCCCGAAAGCACCCACCAAGTTCTCATCCTCTTCTCCGACCGAGGAATTCCTAATGGATACCGCCACATGAATGGGTACGGCAGCCACACATTCAAGCTGGTCAATGCTGATAATGACATCAACTACTGCAAGTTCCACTACAAGGTAAGGTGCTGTTAGAAATTTCATTAATAGCATATTAATTCCTTGCAATCGAATTGACGTACGCGTCGTAGAAGACAGCCGTCTCTGTCGTTAACTTCCTGAGGCTTGATGCATCGATCTATTCTGGCCTAACTGACGTGTACTTTCTCCTGCCTTATAGACTGATCAGGGTATCAGTAACTTGACAGTCGAGCGTGCCAACGAGTTGGCTGCCTCAGATCCGGATTACTCTATCCGCGACCTGTACAACGCCATCGAGAACGGCAAGCACCCGTCGTGGACTCTGTACATTCAGATTATGACTTCTCAACAAGCAGAGAAGTTCCCCTTTAATCCATTCGACGTCACTAAGGTAAATAACAGTAATGTTTATACACTTTTAGCATCACGGCTGATGAGACAATCTGATATGTATCTGCAAACATAATATCGATGATTACTCATCGATGATAATATTCGTGTTTTCAATCAAGATTATGGCCTGTATTATATATCGAAGTGTGTAGTGGGAAATAGAGCTAATCGAATCACTTGAAACAATATCACGGTAAATACACGATTTCTAAGTTTTTTTTTTCTCACTAACTAGGTGTGGCCTCATGCAGACTACCCGTTAATTCCCGTCGGAAAACTTGTATTGAATCGTAATCCTACCAACTATTTCGCCGAAGTCGAGCAGATGGCTTTTTCGCCTGCTAACCTCGTGCCCGGAATCGAGCCATCACCAGACAAGATGTTGCAGGGTCGTCTGTTCTCTTACAACGACACCCACCGCCATCGTCTTGGGCCCAACTACTTGCAAATCCCTGTCAACTGCCCCTATGCTACACGAGTACGTAACGCACAGCGCGACGGTGCTATGTGTATCAATGGCAACCAGGGCGCTGCGACTAACTACTACCCGGACTCGTTTGGCGGGCCCGTCACCAACCTTAAATACAAGGAGAATTTCGGCGAAAAATGGGTCACCGCCGACGTCAGTCGTTGGAACTCCGAGGATGAGGACAACTTTACTCAGCCTGGTCTCTTCTACAAAATGCTGTCGCAGCCTGAGAGGGAGCGGCTCGCTTCGAATATCGCCAACCATCTTAAGGATGCCCAAGATTTCATTCAGCAGCGCGCTATTAAGAACTTCACATCCGCTCACCCCGCCCTTGGAGCTGCTATCCGATCCAAGATCCAGGCTCTCGTGAGTGCATAAGCTTCGTGAATACATAACACACACAATACACAGATATATTCTATTACTTTACGATACATGTTGTAACACCGTGTTGCGAAACATCTGTGCCTTGCTTTCTTCCGAAGATAATAATAATATATCAATGATTACATGTTTGATATAACGCATCTGATAAAAATTAGACTGAGCGTACCAGTCACCTAGGCGTCCGTAAAGGGATCGCTATAAAACTATTAATATTATCAAAAAGATTTCAATTAAGTTATTGTCATCAATACATCGTCGCCTATTATCGACTCGTGTTACTGGTACGTCCTACATACTAGACGATACTAATTAGGCTTATACAATATTCTACCGCTATTAGCTGCGCGTCAGTCATCAAAGTCGTTTCGTGACTAGCCAGCTCTAGCCTTCCGTGATCCATATATCTCTAACATAGGTTTCTTTTACTTTGTACTCGTCCTGCCTTATCTCTGTTGGTCTGCTTGCATAACCCTATTCTCCTTTTGTACAACTATGCCATCTGGAGGCGACTGAAAGCAATGAAATCTGATATGGGGACTCTTCCCCTACCAGCACGCCATTCCCAGATCATTCACACTTGCGTCCAACCTCTCCACCTTCCCGCTACCGACCCCCTACGCCACCGATCTCATTTTCACAAAGTTCTTCCTTGCACGCTAATACTTCGGTTCCCCTTTCTGACAAAGCTTCTATGCTAGATGAGGATTTCGAAGAAGAGGGTTCCTCAATGGATACCGATCAGTTGGTGCCGCAGCAAAAGGCTTTAGCAGATACGACGCAAGTCGGGGACAGCGCTGAAGACCCAACAGCAACTGAAAGCCGCGTAGGGCATTCGGGCGAGATGGACATGACGGATATGCTAATCGGTCTCCAACAAATGGAGGACCAGTTGCAGACGGCCGCTTCGTCTTCTGTCTCGCAAGTTGCCACTGCGTCCCAATATGCTGCTGGTATGCTTGGCCCTAATTTGCAGGGGCAAGCAACTGTCGTAGCTGACGGCAAACCTAGCGTCGCTTTGGAAAATAATCAGTCTATGTGTGCTCCCAACGTGGTCTCATCCATTTGTTCGCCCACATTTTGGCCCTTTCGATAACGCACAATATAACCTGCGATGAAAATAACGAAGGTGGAGGCCAACAAGGCTCATATCACGATCATGCGATTTAATCCTACTATATTGTTGATTAAAATTATCAGCGGCGTAAACAACAAGATAGAAAAATACGCTCGCACGCACATTAGCAAAGAATCTGCCTGGTATAATAGGTTTAGTGGGTAATTTCTCTCTGTGTGTCTATGTCGGTTAGCGAGCGTACGTCTGTCGCAATTTAGAATTGGCGTTGGAGCGCACACTGCTGCATATAAGCCTTTATATAACCCGCTGTGTGAATGTCGACCGATCAGATTATGTTTACGAAATCAAGGATACTTTTACTAGCATGATTCTATAAGTATATCCTTGTCCGAGCTCTCACAAGGGCATCCTTCTCGAAGGCCGTCAAAAATCTGCTCTCTTCTTCTGTCACTCTATTGCTCCTTAAATTTGCCCCTGTATATTTTTCACCCCCCTTTTTGTTTGCCCCTGTCCTTGAGCCTTATATGGGTATGTCTGGTGGCCGCTATGTTTTCGATTTGTTGGCCCATTTATGCTCTCTTCTATACCTCTACCCAGTCGTTACAACCTTCTTCCGTGTTACGTCTTCGACCCAAACTCCATTCGTCACAGCAATTTCATCAACGGTGCTTTTCGCTCCAGGTAGGTACCCCCAAATGACTCGCGAGAAAATTTGCAGTGCAAATCTTTCTCTTCTTCGCTTTTTATTTGGATATATCCAATGATAAATGATTTTGTTGTTAAAGAGCGTAATATGATGCTTGTTGATCTTAACCGAACATTTTTCCATGTGCCTGAACCCTAACCCTACGTGTATCATCGAGTGCACACAAACTGTTCGTCGCTACAATTTGCCCAAATTCCCTTGTTGTCCCT
The DNA here is from genome assembly GCF_002532875.2 of Varroa jacobsoni. Lineage (NCBI taxonomy): Eukaryota > Metazoa > Arthropoda > Arachnida > Mesostigmata > Varroidae > Varroa > Varroa jacobsoni. Next base: position 63,520 of record NW_019214101.1, read on the forward strand.
GTGGTTCCTGCTTTGTAACTTCCCGTAATGCGAGCGATTATCTTGATGCGTTCGTGAGTTCCCCGAGTCCCGACCCAGAACAGTACAGCATAGCCAGTATAACGCTAGAAGGCCAGGAATCCTTTCTGATGTCATCCTTTAGCAAAAGGGGTAGCCGTGTAACCTCCGAGGTCCGAATACTTTAATTCCTCCCTATTACTATAGCTAATTCTGCGACGTGTGGCGCAGGTGGAAATTTTTAATGTCGCTCTTGTTGCTGTTGTTTCGCGCACGTTATAAAACGATGCGACGTGCAAGCGTACTATCCGTGCTTGCGATAAGCTGCGTGCGAAAAAACGAAAGATTCTCATATTAACAGACTCGTACGTGGCCTAAACCTGTGGCCCCCGTAGTTTGTCTGTAACTTTTTTTTTATTAGGCTGTACCTAACTGTGTCCTGGCTTCGAAATACTGTTGAACTAATATAGCGGTGATACTTACTTCAGTGTTGGGATGTTTGCGCTGTAGACGGGCTTGAATAAAGCAGTATCAAGAATGACTCTTTCTATCTTTGGTTAATTTGCTGTTGCCGTGTTCGGCTGGTGCTCGTATCGTGAGGCAAATGATGGCAGATTGTTTATGCTTAGCTAGATCTCGCTTCTGTGACCCAATACGTGCGCAGAATTGCTATAGCCTTTGTTCGTGGTACCCAGATCTGCAATGATTGTAAAAGAATTACACATACAAATAGTGGTGGCGGTTTTAGGAGCACATCACTGTTGCGGAATCAAACGAAAAGTGGGTCTTATCCGCATAACAATGACTTTTCAATCTGTATGATCTCTTCTAGTTATCGATGATTTGCTTTAGTGTTTTATTTTTTTATTGTATATTAATATTTATTCGGCTATGCTGTTCGCTGTGATTGAGCTAAAACAATAGACGTGGTCCGTTCGCTTAGCTAGCAATTTAGCCCATGCAATCTATCCTACCTCATACTTGTACCTGGATAGACTTGGCACTCTAACGCCTATGTTTCACTTCTCCATTTCAGGAAAAAGCTAAGCTCTGATAGTAGCTATACGCTGGACACTGATTGCAAAAAAGAGCGTAGATAGAAGGCCGGAAAAGCAGGAATAAGGGTCGACCGATGTGTGCGACATGCTGATATGTCCCGTTATTAATATATCATGCGCATAATATCTAATACTAATAATAAAATGTGAATAGATGAAACAAACCAGTATTTTTACTCGTTGTATTGCTAAAGTGCCATAAACAGAGATTAAAATTTTTTGGTTTTACAGGATATGAACTTTATACCGATACAGAAATACAATCTTTCTGTGTGTTGTTCACAGCCCCAATTGCCCTGTTTTTATTTACTGATAGAGTTAAATAATTTTATCGCATGTCATTTGCGCATGAGAATCTATTTCACCACAAATAAATAATTTAAAGGGATAACACTAACCGCAAGGAATCTGTAAAAAGAGTTTTCAAAGAGTATCATGGCGACAATAAATCAGAGACGGCAGCTAAAAAAACTATCATCCATCAAAGCTCGATGCAGAAAAAAGCACGACAACGAAAGAAGAAACACCGAAAAATTCGAAATTACGATCATGCATTTAATTATAATCGAAAAGTACGTCGAGCCATTTCGAAAAGTTTACTTCAATATGGCACTCATGAATTTGCGCTATTTTTTACTGCATCCGCCTCAAGAGGACAAACCAAAGCTACAATAATGCAACTCTGTAATAACACAAAGGTTTAATAAATAACACTGGAAAGAATAGTGACCACTTATCATAGTGAGAAACACATGTTTTTACTGCCGGCATGCGAAGATTTGCCACGCACTAAAAAATGCGGGAAATAAATAGGCATATTGAGTAAGGAATATTGAGTATTATATTGGAATGCGTAAATATAACTCTGTTGGGCGTCCTCGATAGGGCGACATCGTTTAATTGGTTTTGATCGCTAAGAGTTACTTAATGTTCCGTTCATATAAATAACCGCAGTTGAATTGTTAGCAGAAAAAGAACGAGTTATTTTCGCGCATCTATTTCGTAGCAGTGAAATTTCGACTCAAGATACCATAAGACGCCGGTCGTACATATATCAACAGTCTTGATTATAATGTTGGCAATCTAGTTTTATTTAAGTACACTACATGCGGGGCACCATGACACAACTATAAACCTCATGACTGCTAGGTAGGCTGATTTGCTATATAAAAATAACATAGAATTTTTGTGCTATAATTATACCAAGGTTTTTGCTTGGTACTGTCCCAAACTCAGCGGCTGAGAAGATTATAATAGGGACTAAGAAATAGTTAACTGAGTAAAGAACAACTACGTTTGTGATGATGGTCGTTGATTCGAGTATTCCGCCGAGATGTATGCTTGCACCGATCTTTAATTTTATGGGTATAATATTTGTGACGTTAATAAAAACAATGAATTCGTTTAAAAATACTTTTTCTAGTTGACTTTAGCTAAATATTTGGAAGTTAGAGTTTTGGCTTCCGAGCATTACGGTTATTCACACAACTTGTTGTGAAATGAAACAAGCCTCGCTTTGTCATGTTTTTGTATTGTAAAAATATGTGTTGTCCTCGCGCTTCAGTAAAAAAAATATCGGTATTTTCATGTCATCATCAAAAATTGTATTACTAGTAAGTAATTGCCATAATAATAAAAAATATGTTAATTTTCTCGAGTTACTTTTCTTCGTATTCATGTATGCCTCTAGGGTAGCTTTACACCTTAATTAATGTTCTAATAAATCATTCCTTAAAGTTGAGCTCCACTTTTACATGCTTTACTACTAGCTGAATTTTCACAGAAAACACTCACAAAAGACCGTTAAAATATTCCAGATAAACGTTCTCATAGGTTAGCATACTTAGCCCTGTATCCTTGTCGATATTATATCTATGTCGATATTGTACAATTTTTATACTTTAGTATTTACTAGCGCAGGTTAACACTATCATTGTCTATCAATTTAGTAACTATTGCTAAGTATATAACTATATAGTTAACGCTAAGCATATAGCTGTACTAAAAGGTTTACAAACGCACATTGAAACTATAATTAATCATGCCCTAAATAGATAGTGGAAAATGATGCCTCGCAGGTACTATAATCCTACGAGCTACAAAACCCACGATCCCACCACTGTTTTCCGCAAACAGGACTAAACGCATCACATTGATACTACCCAATTCGTAATTTTATTGGGTACAACAATCTTCATTGAACTTAATTTACATTATGATCTCGAAATTAGTTAATAGGTAATTTAGTAAAGAGCCTTTCCGTATCCGAGGCCGTAAGCGGGAGCGGCAATAGCAGATCCGTAGCCAAGACCGTAGGCGGCAGGGGCAGCAATGGCAGCTCCATAGGCTGGGGCAGCCAGAACGGGAGCAGCGGCGACCTTTGCGATGGGGGCGGCATAGGCAACGGGGGCAGCGGCGACCTTAGCGATGGGGGCGGCATAGGCAACGGGGGCAGCGACGTGTTTGGTCACGGTGGCGTAAGACGACGCAACGACAGGGGCGGCAGCCACCTTAGCAATAGGGGCGGCAAGAGCAGCTCCGTAGCCATAGGCGGCAGGAGCATAGGCGGGAGCAGCGATAGCTCCTCCGTAAACGGGGGCAGCGATGGCAGCCCCGTAGGCGGGAGCAGCAAGACCGTACCCAAGACTGCCAGCGTGGGCTCCAGCCACAGCGAGGGCAACGACGGCGAGCCTCTACAAAACGTTAGAGAATGAGAAAAGTGTCTATGATTTAACTATCTAAACCGTTATTCTTACACTTATGTTGCGGTACACCACGGTATAATCATATCTAAAAATAAATCAATGGTGCACTGGAAAAGCATATTTCTATATCTAATAACGCATTCTACTTTAGAAGACTGTCAACTGTTAGCCACTTTTAGAGAATTGACCACCTGGTACATATATCTAAGAGAACACTAGGCTCATCGAGTCTAGAGCAGTACGTACAGCGAACATGTTAAATGATTGAGTTGATGTTCAATGGAACTATGACACAATGGGGATATTGCTGGACTTATATACGCTGACTCGACCGGCCGACCAGAGGCGATCGGGCGATTGCTTTCGTGTTGCTTGCCCTCTCTTTTCGGCCGCTACGGATGCTGGGGTGGGCGTACACACCATGGACGATCTACAATATTCGCGTAACACAGAAATTCGTCTAGAATCGGTTCGGGTGTAACCCGCAAACTTCGGACACTGAAAACTTCAGGCTCCCGTTCACACAGTCCCGATGTATTAGTGTTCTATGACCGTGTCTATTATTTACTGATGTTCAGTACTGACGTTTTTCCTTAGACGATAAAAGCGCACTAATAGATAAACTGAAGACATCACCTAATATATCTATACATTAGCCCGAAAGGAACTTTACATTACTACGAACCTTTTTGGACACTGCGCAATACAAACTCAAAGGTTCGAGAGTAAATGCTTGAAATATGATGGAACCGCTTCGGCCTGCGCATGGGTATATGTGACTAAGTCGGCTAGTGACCTCATTTGTGGAGTTTGATTTTATCCAATTGCCATTTGATGTTGACAGATTTTTGCGCGTGCTTCTTCGTACGTAACGTGCTCGTGTAACTATTTCGTTTCCGGCTACAATAGTATATGTGATTTGTTAATTGAATGGCATGGCAAATTGAAGTCCAAGATAGGTCATTGTGTCTATGGCTATTACTAGTCATCAGAGACTGTGCAGAAAGCAATGATAATGCATTGAATTTATGATTAACTCCGCATTGTTAGGAATTGGGCGTACTTCACTGCACAACGTTTTAGGTAGATGGCGCAATGTCCTATACTTAGTACCGTGTCTCAAGCGCTCTTTCAACCTCAAACACAATATGCTGCTCGAAATAAAATTTGGGTAGATTCTGAGCAGTAGCTCAGGCATACGGGTCCGAGGTATAGTAGGTGAAAGTTCAACAGTGTTAGAGAAATCACTCGGCAGTGAAATCTACGTTAGCTCAGAACGTTCGTAAAGAATAGCTACCACAGAAAAAGACAGAGAGCAGGCACTACTTTCAAAACGTAGTTAACGGATTCAATCGCACAGTCTAAGCATTGCATTTGAACGTGTTCGGTAAATATTTAGAAATGTTCAAGCTTTGCCTTTGTACCAAAATTTAGCGAATGAAGGTATGCTGAAAAGTGGAGCGTCACTCATCCCGATCTGTCGGAGCCTACTATAGACGGCCGTCTCTGTTTTTGTAAACACAGAAGGCTGGCTTTTGGTGAGAGATAAGAAACAACGGTAGTTTGAGCTAATCAGAGAAACGGATTCGCCTACAGTATACGACCAATATGGTGCATTTTTGTGGTAGTATATATGGCGTCAGAACGCATATATAGAAACCAGGTATTTAGACGTGCACGATATCTAAAGAAGGGCAAATGGTTCATGCTGCAATGAGAACTTCTTTTCGAAAATCGCTAATGGTGTCCGTTAGAAAACTTGTCAGAAATTTGTCTAATGAATAGATTAGTTTTACATAAGCTCACACGAAAAACGTCGCGAACGCCGTTTCCGCAACCTTCAAACCTCGTCCGAAGGACTGAGCACAGTCTGATAGCCTTTCATGAACAGAAACGTACAGCACACAACGGATAGAACGGGTTGAGCCGCGTTTTATTTAGCATAATCTGGCTATCAGTGTATGGCAGCTAGAACTAGTCCACCTTATGATGCTTGGCTTGAGCCTATACTCATGTTGAATAAATCGAATCCATGAAGTGAATCGTAGGCTGATGTCATACTGTTTTTGAAGACCCGTTCCCCCTAATATACTAAACACTGAGATAGTTATTACAAAAAAATTGAGTCAAAATAAAGGAAATTGTTCACCACTACCTTATACACTGTAGAGAAGGCTTTTAGGTAACCGAAAAGACGTATAAACATTAGGGACTGTCAGCAACAGACGAGCGAATTTCTGCCGTTTACTCGTATAGTAATTTAAACAACTGATCCTCGCATCGTTACGCGCAGCCAGTTTTTTCCTGATAAGACCGATTATAGAAACAAAGCAATGCAAAAAAGTGCATTCGTACGTCTTTTTTTTTATTGTAAAGAAAATATAGACGTAGACGGGGGCTTTCTCAAACGAAATCAACGATAAACACAATCTTATCTAATTATCGATTTCGACTAACTGGAAAAAAGAGAAAGCAGACTACTTGTGGAGCAATTTGTATACCTCTGTACCACCTAAAACGCAGCATTTTCACTATCTACAAGCAAGAAAACAAGAATTTTGAAAAAGTGAAAAGGCCTATTTACATTTTCATACCGAAACTCTCGTTCGTCTTGAGATAGCCTTTCCGTATCCGGACCACAGATCGGGGCGGCAACAGTAGCTCTATAACCAAGACCATAGGCGGGGGCAATAGAAACAGAGGCGGCAGCGACCTCAGCGATGGGGGCGGCGATGTGCTTGGTCATGGTGTGGTAAGACGAAGCAACAACGGAGGCAGCGACGGCAGCACCGTGTGCGGAAGCTGTAAATCCTTCTCCGTAGAGGGAGTAGCGATAGCAGCACCGTAAATATGGACAGCAAGACCGTATCAAAGATTATCAGCGCAGGCCTCAGCTACAGTAAGGCCACCGATGGCGAGTTTTTGCAGACGAAAATAAGCAAGAAGACGTATTTTGCTCAAGCCTTATTTGTTACATACTTTGCATTTCAACAAAGCTGAGTTACCCCACACCGTTCACTCTGTGGGGTAGCTCAGCTTTGTCGACACAAAGCATCTATATCTAGATTTTCCTTAGATACCCAGATACGGTAAGCGTCTTTAAATAACTACGCTCCTGAGACACGTACAGCAAACATGTTTATATTCGACTAAACCGTGATCATATGAAGGATCACTGTAGTCAAAGCTGATAGAGACATAGTATGAGCCATACTTTCCTAGAGAAAATAGCTGAGATGGGACACACTGGGGGGTGGTGTTTAGTAATTTGCAAAATGCATGCTACAGAATATCGGCATACGTTTAAATATAATGGGCGTTGGATAAACCTTGAATGCTTTTTGCATCTTATTAATCTGTTTCGTTTAGGCGATACATCAAAAAACGAAGATATATGTAATTGTTTAATGATCGGTGCGTACTAATGACCAGCAATAAAAGAAACAGCTGGCCAAATACTGCAGTTTTCAATGTACGCAGGGTAGCTTTAGTGTCATGTAAGCGTTTCCGGAAAAATGTTGATAAAACGTTTGCGCCTGGTGTCGAAATTGGGGATAGAAACTGTCGATTACTTGGAAGTATATAACGACATCTCAGCATAGGTGTATACAGACCTAGTGATTGCTATTGGTTTAGTTTGTGCCTATGATATTAGCTATTGTCACCACGTTCTGGTCGTCGGAGAAGTATTGACTGCTACTTGGAATACGAAAATCGGCAACAGCCCTCGTCCTTAAAGACAGCAAGCTTGACGTCCAATCCGTTAGGCATTAATGCACCTATATTAATTCCCCTGTGGATATTTTCAAAAGTCGTAATTTGTTAAACTTTGGCGGACGGTCCACCTCAAATCGAGTTACTTCGTATAATAAGCGATTTGGGTACCGATGCATATCTTCCTTGTATCTCAAATGTTTTTTGGTATCTCCTTGTATCTCAAAGGTGTTTTTCGATTAGAAAAACTCCACGAAATGAAGAAAAAAAGTAACGTTCGTTCACTAAAATGTAAAATGGATTAAAAAATCGCTACCGTACCTGTTTCGCTATAGGCTAATTGTACTACTAGTACATCGCGACAGCTGTATAATCGGCGGAAGACAACATCGACCCCGCTTTCAACTTGGTATTTTTTTTTTTTTTGTACTTTGTAAACTTTGTATTTTTTTTTGATAAACTCTAGCTCGCCTGAAATTCATTGAACGATTTGTAGATTTATTAACTCGGATTCTACCAAAAGGAGCCAGACTACTAGCAATGACGACTCTTCTCACATTCATTAAAAAAAAAACACGTTTTGAATTTCACGATCAGTCCTTAAACCGGTAAGGTGTTGTTTCGGACCCTTTAATACGAAAACAGATGAGGCTATAGCTGGATTCGAACGTGGACCACCTCACGTGTCGCTAAGGTCAGCTACGGCATTCTCACAAATACGTCCCTCGTACGCATTGCTACTCCGATGTACTATAGTAATCCTCAACTCAATACTTTGTTGTTGATGATATTACACGAATAGGCCAGAACACGGGTAACACCAATATGGATCTTACGAATCATGAGCTTACGGAAATAAGCATACAGAACGTACAGCCCTTTCGTCAATATTTCAAAGTTCAAAATTGGCATATTCTCTTCAAAAGTCAAAGACGAATTCCGTCAAAGGTAGACTAAAAAGGTATGGTTGAACGACGCAATTTTAGAGCCTTATCGAATCCAAGTTCTGGAACTCTTTGACAAAAACACATATCGGAAGTTTTTCAAGTTGTTTAGCATCTACAGCGGCATCATTATTAGTTTGATTGAAAAATAAAAAATTCTCTCGTCAATTATTGAGCGCAGCCTGGAACCCTCCTTTGCTCTGGTACACAAGACCCAAAAACATTGGCTCTGCTCACTGTTACCTTTAATGCAAATCTGATGATTCTACTATAAATGATAATCGTGTAAATTTCCATATAATATTTTATTAATGGTACATACATAGAGGAATAAAAATGACATAGGGTCAGCAAGTGTTCAGTGGCCGGCTGCAGTGTACTAAATACATTTCGGTCTTCATTTGTTCGTTCGTATTTATTATTAATCGGCCTCTCTTTCAATACATAGTACTGTATTAACTACCCTAAATGGATTCATCCGCAGGAGAGCTCACAATGATGATGTAAAGGAAACGATCTTGCAAGCAACGCCATGAAATGCTTTACAGACAAGCTCAACATTTGTAGAGAAGATACAAAGGCGCAAGTACAGCCTTGAGACTTCCTCTCGGTATCGGCCTTTTCGTTGAAACAATGCAAAAATTAGGTAAGTTACAATTGCGAACCGATAAGTTTTTACTACAAGGAACATAGAAACGCTAGACAGTTAGTTGATCGTTCTATCTAGGGATAACTTCTATTCTCCAAACATTAGGATTATCTTTATTGGTGAGGTAAGCTTTAAAACGCTACCAAAGAAGCCATTTCATATTTACTGGCCTCAGAGTCAGAGGCTCGTTCAAATGGCCAGCGTTATCCACAAGCAGCTGCGACCAACGTATGAAAACATATTGGAATTAAAAAAGACCCAGACATAACTCTACTATATGGCGCAAGCAGCATACCAAAAACCCTTCAAATCGTATTCCCAATGTTGCTCTCACCCAAAATGACGAACCCATCATTTGTACCGATCACTCTTTTTTCATAGGCTAGAAAATTTAGTTCACATCCAATAGTGTACAGGTTTGCCGTACCTGACGCAGCCACAGCAGCGATGGCAATGCTGCAGACGGGGGGGGGGGGGGGTGACAAGACCGTGTCAAATATTGCCAGAGTGGACGATCCGACCACGGCTCGCGCAATGAGGGCGAAGTTTTTCAAATGATGAAAAAAAAAAAGATGAAAGATGGTATTATTTATTTCAGCGTCCAATGAATGAATCATCTTATTAGACTCTATTTATTAGTACTAAGGTTTTTGCACTTGTTTCGAATGCATCATCGAATGGGCTTCAGTTATTTACACCCTGTATGAACGTGCCAATTGAATATATAATACGAATAGCGTGCGTATTAAATTGGTAAGCTATTGTTCAGCTAAACCATAACCAAGATATCGCTTCGTTTGTATATAAGTTAGCTAGGTTGGCCAGGCCTTATAGGACCACAATGCGTATTGCTTTCCCACAATAAAAATACCAGCGAAGTTGGTATATAGTGGCGAAATCGACGCTTCTGTTTGGATACTCGGACCGGGTAGCAGGCGTTGTACGTCGGCTTTGAACGGCTGTTGCTGAAGCTGTTGAAAACACCTTGTTTAGAATAGAAATGATCCATTACTTGCAAGAGTACATATTACTAATGCTACTACTATAAATTGAAATTTTGGTTTCCTACAACGAAAAGAGGTACCTTAGGGGCACAGATTGCTGTGAGTCAAGTAGCTTTGACGATAAATATTCTAGCCATCTCAAAGCGGACCAGTAAGTGTCTGCTTGCAACAACTTTTGCAAAAAAGCAACCTTATTACACTGTTGTCACTATTCCTACTTCTTCTACGGGTAGGACTGAAGACCAACAACGCAACCTTGATGTACATATTTGCTTACGTTCGTTTGCCTTCAGAGCACATGGCTTCCTCCCACAGCTGTGTCGAGTACGCTTATCATCGTCTCATCAAATACAAACGGAACTTTACAAACTTTTCCTCTTTCCCGACGAGCAGCAATTCCACTTTAGGAAGCTTTATTTTTCAAGCTTTACATCCGCTATCGCCGTTCGGCAATACATCCTAAGGCTGACTCCCAGCATGCAACGGAGCGTGTCTATGCTAAGATTCGAACCTAGCGGTTATAACGGTCACCCGCCAGGCCATCACGAACGAACACAGAATTATGAAATTTACTCACCTCAGAGTACACAATAAGCCTGGATGCCTTAATGGATTATGAAATGGTGCCGATCACTGATAGGAATGCACATGTCGGAATGGAGCCGTGTCAACCAGAAACACCAAAGGGAAATATATGATTCTATAGGGAAAAGAAAACTGCAGCTGCCGTTGTACTGGGAGAAGCTACAGGGATGAATAGAATATATAGCACGGGAATGTCTATAAGATTCTTTATACTGTTTCGTGTAATCATATATTCTTCAGTGCTCGATTAGAGGAAGACGCGAATCAAATGCGGGTTAATTAAAGTAGTTCAGCTCAATAGTTGCCGTTAATTAAATGGCTAACAAACACAGTAAACGTGTTATTCTGTACTTTTCATCACATTTCCATTAGGCGTCATTATCATGGGCTCCCCATGCCCATAACAAATAAAGATGTTTCTGCTTAGGAAAGCGTACACGTACATGTGTTGCATATATACACACATATATATATATATATATATATATATATATATACACATAATAAATAGGACTGGAAGCGTGTTGAACACATGTATGATATTGATTTGAATAAACTTGAATAAAAAATGTTGAAAAGCCATCATGATCTGCTATAATTTCTCGAAAAATCTGCTAAGCTCATCGAGATCTACCAGTTAGTCTAAAAACACTGCTACATAGACTTCTGCACAGAAATCTTCATATGTTATTAGGTGTTTTGATTATAACTATTGCAATTATTATTCCGTACATTAAAATGGAAGCATTCCCCAAAGACCGCCAAAGACAGCCTTTATCGGTGTACTCCAAGGTTGTTAGAGTTTAAGGTTCGTCGCCAACCACCCTCATATAAAGCCTATGATTATAGGTAACAACTAGATAGATCCTGTGCACTAAACAGCTGAAATTCTTCAAGGAACCCCCTCAGTGGGTCTCAGCTTGCGAGCTATGATATCAACGGTCCTGCTTAATAACGTGCCGATCATTTTAACCGCATCATAATGCTGATGCAGTTAAAAGCTCACTTCGCTCGCAAATGTTAGAACAGTAAGCTTATTTCGCTCAAATAGGAAAATGCTTGAGTGGACTTTAAATCCAACATTAAACTCTATAGCTTCGAAGCATGCACACTCAATGGTATTACGTACGCGGCTTTTTTCAATTTGAAAAAGTTAAGGGCTATGCATCATACCACTTAAACTTCAGAGGCAAATTATTTGCCTCGCTTTGTGAAACTCTCACCACATTAAACCCTCGACCTCATGTCATTGGGCTTTAGTTCGTAACTATTATTATTTTAAACCAAAGCTTACAAGGACGACTAGTGGATTTGTGAGTTTTATTCATATATATATATAAATATATATATATATATGACGACTGACCTGTTAATCCCTAGGCTGTCAATAAACAGACTGCAAGGCTCATAGGACTGATCGTGAACTTACACGAAGGCAAACTCCATACTTCTGCATTACGAAAGTCTTTTACAGCGAGTATAATAAGCTAGCGATTACGTTCAATGTTTGAGTCGTGGTTCGCTCTAAACTATAATTATCTAGAAGAACATTTTGTTATATATATATGGAGAGGGCAAAATTTACGCCACCAAAAATTCGAATGGATTTGAATATATTAGTCGGCTTACGGGTGTCGCCTAACCTTCTGTCTTTTCTTAAAGTCTCTCGTCTAACGACGAGGCACATACACACCAAATTACAAGTGCCTCTTTACAGATGTTTTAATATATGATGCTCAATTCTGCACGAAATACCTATATTACATACGTATATTCCCTTTAAAACGAATTGATCTCAAATAAGTGCTACTATGTCGAAAAGACACATAGATGCTTTAAAAAAACATGCACCGCGTTATCGTCTGCTTTCGGAGTTCTGCGTCCGGTTACGGAAGTAAAAAATCAAAGTGATTTGCCTAGTCAACTCATAATGCAGGGGGTCGATCTTTGACGGCTATTATGAGCTTCCATTGTATTCTTGAACATAAACATGTTTCTTCTATAGATCTAAGAAGAGCGCTAGCACAACGACCTTGTTTACTATTAACATGCATGCGTACCTAACCGATACACATGTAAAAAAATTATCAAGTTAAAGCGTCTGCACTTAATCACATTTGTAGTATATGTCCCTTTACACCGTCAGACATCAATACCTATAGTTTAATATACATTCGTATAAACACTCTGGAGCTGTTTCTGAATATAGTTATGCCTTAAGGACCACGGAAAGCCACTGCCTACCAGTTACGGTGCCCTTGGAAGGTTAATATTTGTTTCGAAGGTAAGAATAGGATCATAAATCAAGCCTTGTTCACGATATATATATACAACTTTTTTTTTCATTTGTACCTGTAAGACCTTAGTGGACAACGTATTTGCCTGCTAATTTTAGGAAAACGCACGTTGCTATCTACGTTCGAATGGAGGCATAGACACATTTTGTTTCGTGACAAGAGCCCACCGTCTAATTCGAAACATTGAGAGGAATATATACTTACGCCACTATATAATGCCTCAATAGGAGTGTGCTATCTTTGATCTGTATTTTACAACCGTATATAATGCTCAACCCGGGTCGCAAGGTTTACCGCCCATATCCATTCAGATCCTGTCAAATATAAAGACACCCTAGCAATACATGTTTTCCACATTCGTCACGCTGTATCACAAGAAAGGCACTACCTTTATCAGCACAATCCATTTACAAGCAAACGTCTGGTTACATTATGGAAAGAAATGTATCCTCGTTTTTTGGATAGAACATCCTAAGTCAACACATTGAAAAGAATACCTTTCTGCGTCGCTCTTTTCCTATCAAGCTAATGGTTATACAACAATTCCATTAAGTTAAATTGTAAAGTTCGGACAGCAGCTACTTATTTCACAACGGTATCACAAAATTACATAATAAATACACCAGATCTATAAAACGAAACACTTTCTAAAGATCCCAAAATCTAATTAAGACAAACTAGCAGTACTTAATAACATAAAAACATCTGTGTGAACGAATTTGAAACAACTACCGTACGCTATATATATTTGCATAAATTACGATTGGCTATTTTTAATGAAGCCCCCCCCCCCCCCCCCCCTTATAAGGTAAACATTTGCCTCTCAGGCTGACGCAGAACAAAAACTGTTCTCTTAGTTACCCTATAAAGCACTTAGTTCCATAGTAGTTAGTGATTTTGATCATTCTGTGGTAAAGCAAACCAATATTACCAAGTTTTCAATAGTTTCTGTCTCTTTCAGAATTTTTATAGCGATTTTTTTCCACTTTTCAAATCTACCTGGAGTAAACTCATAATCTTTAACAGAAAACTCAAACATTTAAAAAATAGATACGCTTTGTGAGCAATCAAATGCATGAGAAAGGTCAGAAAATTAAGGTATTTACCCACCTAAGCACGCTCGTTTTCATGGACGCCTAATGCTACCTAGTCTGGGCTCAATTGAAACACGTTATTCAATGAGAGGAAGTTCGAAGGTAGACTGCAATTTTCCAGAATAAGGTTCCATATAGATGGTTTTCTATTTATGCTTTCAGGATAATTCTTTGGAGAAGATAGTTAAAGATTTATAGCTTCTTAATGGCTTCAAAAAATTGTTTTCTTAACGTCATCAAAAAGACTAATTGGCTCCCATTACTCCGACCGTTTAAGAAGTTACATTGATGCTGCGTTTCAGGTGAGAAACCGTTCTTCCTTTCTGTTGCTAGAGCTACTCGACCAAACGATGGACCTAGGTTAGGGTCATGTACGGAAATTCATCATGTCCGACTTGTAAACACAAATTCGATTTTTGCCTGCGGAAGCTTCAAGAGGTATAACGGTAATTTCTGGCTTGACTGGAGTGTCTTGGATTGTGGTTTAGTTTTTGCTGCTCCATCCACCGAAAGATACCCACGTGGAAATAATTTTCGTTATGAGAAGATCTAACCAATTAATTCACAAATCAAAACGTTTCATCAAAAATTTAACTAAAGATTTTGGACTTTTCAAACGTAGGACACCTAATCAAAATCTTTGAGAGGGACATTTACAGCTTTTTAACTACCCTAGGATACAAGCTGGCGCTAATGTCTAAACGGATCAAATTCTATATTGCGGCTGTGTCTGAATTAGCTCTATAAGTCGCTTATAGGTGTCACAGGCGGGATCTGTTCGACGCGGTTCTAACCCAAAGGACACGAGCCAGTTTTTGCCATCGAGCTCGTCTATTCCTAGCTCAGTTCCTGGGTTTGCCCTAATGTAAACAAAAAGCTACGAAAAACACATGTTTGGAAAAGTTTTTTGTAGCGGTACAGCATTAGTACTCAGACTAAACTTGATTTCACCTAATGGCACTCCCTGTATGGCCAAAACCATTTATGTACACTAGTCGTCGTCTCAAGGACATTTGTTAAAGGATTTTCACGGTGGTTCGTACTTGCAATTCCTGTGACTCCGTGTGTGCTGATCCTTTTCCAAAATAATTTTATCTGTTCAAGTAGGAGGTATTCCGACTTGCTTATACATAGCGACTGTTTCCATGATCCTCGGGTTGGCAGCCACGTAAGAATCCCGAAGGCTTCGCTTTAAGTAGTTCCAGGGCGTTGAACCGATTTAACGATAACAGCTTGGTTACCTTCGTGGAACAGGGCTCTTCTGTTCTAACCCTAACTTCATTAACCTAACCTCGTGCTAAATTTTATTTAGATTACCCATGATCAACAAACTCGGGCCTTAAAAACCACAGCCTTCGACCATACCCTAACATAACATTTAATCTAAGTTTTGGTACTTTTTTCCATAGAATTCAATAGCGGATCCGTCGTGACCATCGCTTGCTGCCCCTCATGTCTTGAGGTCAAGTACAGATTATTTCCAGTGATATTCTTCTTATTTGTTTTACGACGTTCCAACTGCAAATCATTGTGGGGTCATGCAGCTTCAAACAAACATTTTCTTTAGACATACTTCTCTAAAAAAAATTATAATAAGTAATAATCACGACAATTTTGCTAGCATTTGGTATTCACGCTTCAAACACAGAAACACAAATGTACAGTATATCTTAAAAAAAAAATAAGGAGCTCAGCTTGAGCAACAATTTATTGCTTTTCTCTTGCTTAGATCAGTTTGGCATAACCGAGACCAAAAGCAATGATAACACCACTGCATCCAATAAGAATGGTTGTCCCGTATTCAGCGCCGATCGCAGAGGCAGTGGCCGTACGAGCAACGTAGGTGGTGGGAGTGGCATCGTATCCGAGGTCATCGGCAGGGCAGCCAGACAGAGGAGCTCCGTATCCAAGGTCAACAGCAGGGGCAGTAATAGCTTAACCATTTTCGAAATCGATAATAAAGGTAGCGATAGCTTTACCGTAGGCGGAGGCAACGGTGACGACCCCATAGGAGGGGGCGGCCAGGCCGACAATAACAGCGCGAACTACGACGACGGCGAGGGCAATAAGGACAAGCTTTTGTAAAATAAAAAAGGGGAACGATTTTTTAAAGCACTGAGGTTTTTTTTATTGCTAAACAATAATAGCGCATTAACACTTCGTAAACTGTTCTACGCTCTATTTACTTTGAGTAAGAAAGCTATGTCTGAGATAATGGTTTCGAAGTTAATGCTCACACTAACGTCGTAGGCAAACCAATATAATATTCCATGGGATTATTGATCAGGCAAACTGAGCTGACGTTTCGCATCAGATTCAACGACTACGATCGGACTCAGGTGTGCTTTTGCTGTGCTGGACCTAAACTGTGACAGCAGAACTGGAATTTCAGATTATACAAAACGTACGAAGATCGTCGTACAATGTTTGTCGATCGATTTCTTTACGATGTCAATGGTAGTAAGCCAATAATGACGTAACGTATCTATCACTGTTCGTTTAGTATTCAGTCGTTGCAGGCCGATTTACAGAGATCGGTAACGTAATGATAATATTATTTCACTAATTAAGATCATGTTTTTAATAGACTTGTTGATACCCTAAGTCACAGTTCGAGACCTTTACTCTCGTACTTTATATAGTCAGCAGTCAAAGCTACTTGGAAATGTGCATTATGAGTGATTAACTTACTAAAATCTCTTACTTACCAAAAAAATCTAATGTCTGAACTACTTGCGTAGATCGTTTTATCCATTTTCGATCAGTCGCTGTTGAACGATGTCTAAATGAAAAGGTTCTGACAGAACTTTGATCAGAGTACACTGTGAATGCCGAATACAGTGGGATGCCTAACTATTGAACCACCTAGCTGTTATGATCGATTTCAATTGTAAATGATGATAGTCGAACGCTAGAAGTTCAGGATCCTCTAATAGCTCCGATGGTCGAAAAGTAACTTATCGCTAAAACCTAGATTAATCTATTATTTCTAGAAGAGAATAACTTGAGCCATCTGTGATAATGGCAAATCTACAAGGGTCTCTGTTGCCAAGAGTGTATAGACAGTTTGAATAACTTTAGCCTTAGTTTTTACTAATAAATCATTAATATTTCCAATGCAGTAAAAGCTACATAGAATGTGTAACATTTCTCTTTACCGCATATATTTAAAATTCTAGTCAATCAGTTGCTGATAACGGTGGGCTATTGATTCGTAGACGTTAATTGCGGCTTGTAAATCTTTTCGTGTCAACAGGCTTCTGGCGGAGACCTTATCTTCAAGGTATCTCCACAAGAAAAACCGTACGGGGAATGAACAGGGTATCTCGTGAAGCCCTCAAGTCCAACCCATCCGTTTGGAAAGCTTTCATCAAGATATGCGTTTGCATCACGATAATAACCTGCGGATCCTCCGTGCTGCTGGAAATAAAGTTCGTCATTTCCGCGTAGTTCTCCGAACGTGTAGTGAAAAAGATTTTTACAGTAAATTTAGGTAATTGGCGTTAGTGACAAGAAAGAGTCGAATTAAATTCGAACGCGTACATCTTTCGGGACACCCTATACTTCCTTGAAATCATGCCAGATAACCCAGCGAAGATCACGCAACAAACATGTTTGCTGTTTCGTAAAGCTTTTTTAGTTAATGCAGTCACTATACGTATAGCAGGCAGGTATTAAGGTCCGTGTAACAGAAAATAATAGGACGTTTTCTTCTCTCCGGTTTCGACAAACGCGGCCAGCCAGTGATCACAAGGTGTTTACGATGTTACTATCTATGCTTGAATTCGAATTGATCGAAGATGCCAGTAAAGAAGCTTTGTTAGCGGTGATTCCACAAATAGCACACAACAACTACTAATTCTAGTACGTTTTTTTACTTTGATCAATAAGCCACATAGAAGAGCCGGTTATAAAAGACGGAAAGAAACCCGGTACGAAATTTGTATAGTCGTCGTAGGATTTAATTTACTCTATGTGATAGCGCCTTTGATATAGGCTAATTTAGATACATTTGGGGGGTCAATTAAAAGTGAAACGTTGTATTTTTCGGTTATTATAGGCATCGTATCTGATACAACGTGGTGTTACGTTATAAAGTAAATACTTTACAACACTCAGTTGTGGTGTTTAGCTTAGAAACGTAAACTGCTTGAGACTCTGTAATCGGTTCGGCGTACGTGCGTGACAATAGAAGGCTACAACGCATAATTATTGTGTTTCATACACTTATTCAGAATATAGAACATTTTTCTTTAACTTTATTGTGAAATCTTTTTTTTCTGTGATCCGATCCAAAGGCAAGTTTGTTTCTCATAAAGATCTGGCACCGAACTGCGTTTTCAACGCGTTGGCAGACGGCAACAAAATAGATGACTTGTTTCTGACTATCGTTTTCAGTCGTGTTAAGCGGCACGTTTTTCATTGGGGTTCTTTGATGTAACCGTTCCATGAACGTACGTGCCGTACGGTCGACGATTCCGCGTTCAGTGTTCACCGTCTGAGTTATCTGGTCAGATTTTTCTATTCTACGTTCTGCAATGTTTTTCGAAAAACAATAGCCGTAAGCACGCTCTAAGAGCAATTTGTAAAATTAACACATTAGTAACTGAGCAGTTATGGCTGGTATCGACGGTGCTTTGGATGAAAACTCCGTCGAAAACTAGACAAAAGGGGTCATCTGACATGGGCGTGAGTTTGACAAATCTTGTATCCCAAATCGATTAGATATATAACACGTATATAACGAAATACATAAGGACAAAGAAAAAGAAGAAGGAAACGTACAGTGCCTAAGTTTTCTAACAAATGCCCCTGCACCAAACAGGTATATAAGCTATGTACCCATAGAAGTGTATGTACCCATAGTGAAGTTGAATTCAGCTATTTTACGAGGCATTATAGTGTAGTAATTTAGAACATAGATAATAAGCTAAATGGACCGCAAAAATGAAGTTGTTTCGTATACGTAATTCCCTTAATTTACGTGACCTTGAAACTCGTCTATGTGTCCATTATAATTAAATCATTGTTGTCAGCTATCGTCTCGTTGTTTTTGTAGTTTCAGTCCTCCCGCTCGTTGATTTGATTACTCGTACTATAGGATTATTAATGCGTTCGAATATAAAATACGACGAATGTAGCAAGCGTAAGCATCAATCAAGCGACAGCTATAATTTGTTGGCTTGCGTGTGCCTTTCATAGATAGATGGTCAGGGAAGGATATACACATCGTTCCCGAATCAGACTGTCGTAAAACGAAAAATATCTGTGTTCACATATTGCGTCCTATTTATACTCTAACGTACTGAGACTGTATTCCAAACAGTACTCATCTTACGGCTCCGCTGAACGTTAGGTCATAGTGTAATTTACGTGACGTAACCGTGTTACAAATAGACTCTCCGTCCTATCAAGTGATACGATCGTTGAGTATAGCTCTCATCTAACTATCATTGGACCTCTTTGCGTTCATCGAACGTACGCAGAAGCATGTAAAGACAGAAACGTGCCCACATCGTCCGTATGCACACATCATTCAAATACACAGCAAGTTAGACGATGTCTGGACAGTACGGGAGGGCGTTCGCAGACGTCTCGACAGCGGACAACGTACAGCCCATACAAGCGTCAATCATACGGCAAATTAAACTTCTGGCAATTCAATATGTGCACCACACAAACAGACGTTGGTTGCTGGCGTTAAACTGGCACCTATAATTCGCTCTTCGTAGAAGAGACGGACGGCGTTATTGACGCATCGGCACCATGACGAAGATGGTGGCACCATGCCTAACAGAATTCATTGGGAGCGAAACGAATACCAATAGAGGACCGTTATCGGCAACACTTCAACGTTCAACTGTACCGTTTGTCCGGCTGTACCCTCATAGATTTTTCAATTTGGTACCGGTTGCGCCGATTGCAGTTGATATAATGGCAGAGAAAGCTGTTGTTTCACATTTGACTACACGAATAGATATTTCGATACACAGACAAACATGATAACGTATATTTAACCATACTATTATATCACTGATACTTATGAAGATTCCTATTAATGGTAATTTCTTATTAAGTCGTTTGGCTGATGATTCTATGGTACATTGCAATGACGTAGCGGATGTCCATATGTGTATATACACGATTAATAACTATGGCGAGAAAAACAGCCAGAATAACATATAAGGAAAAATTTGACAGAAAATGTTATCTAAATGCATTCTGTTTTTGGCAATGGAAAAATAAACTATAATTATTTCAGAGGATATATTCATCACTATCAATATTATCGCTATATGAAGATACGGATTGAATTTTAGCGGCATGTAATACATTTATCCTGTTTATTCAGCAATTTCGTTTCGTACACGTACATTCTTGAGCGTTTATTTTGATTACTGAAAAATATGCCTAAGGATTAACTCTAAAGATTGGTCCTAAGGGTTCGACATGCGATTAACATCAAGTAGGTCGCCCTTTACTACAATTGTAGTCCATGGTTTATTTCGATATGACCGAAAAACGACTCACTAAACATTTTCAATAATTTTTTTTTTGACTTTTTTTTTAACGTTTTAGTAACTAAACGACGAGTATTTTTCTAGGTAACACGAAATGAAAATGAAAAATTTGTAGTCTTTTCGATTACCCTTTCGACACATTAAACAGATCTATATTGCATACATCTCATATACGCAAAGACACGGCCGTTACGAGCCGTTCATGATGTAACACAAACATAACTCGGATAGTCGTTCATATGAACACTCAATTTCTACGGTTCAAAGGTCCCATTTAACATCAGAGGTTGTCTGATGACGCTCAGTTCTAAGGACTAACAACGTCTCAACAAAGTATCTGCTCATCGTGATGAAAATATATGAAAAATACCTGAGCAACGTATTAAGATTAGGCCGTACTCCATGAGGAATAACCTACGATATTTTGTTGGAACTTAATCGCTCTCTCGCGAATTGTATTTGGTAAGGTATCTATGTTGATGGTCCGCTATTGGCCATTTTGGCAAAAGGGCGCGCCTCGACGTCTACTGGCTAGGCATGATAAGCTGATACACGACGTTAAGCCTTTATAAAAGAATGCCTATGAATACGAATGATATAGATAAATAGCATAGACAAACGAACGCCATGGATACAGAGATAGTTCGAGTGAACTTGGCAGGAGCAGTCAGTGGGTGTTATGATTGACCACGTGCTTTGTATTACCGTCGCTTAATTACACCTCTGCTTATCGACAGGAAGAAACGTCATTGACAACACGATATGGCAATTCTATAATAACTGGAGCCACGTTCATATCTAAACGTACACCGTCTTCGTAGCATTTCAATTCAACTACGTACGTCAAACATAATTAATTAACCCAATTTATCTGCTCATCATATCCTATA
Source organism: Varroa jacobsoni (assembly GCF_002532875.2). Classification (NCBI taxonomy): domain Eukaryota; kingdom Metazoa; phylum Arthropoda; class Arachnida; order Mesostigmata; family Varroidae; genus Varroa; species Varroa jacobsoni. The sequence goes on from NW_019214101.1 coordinate 84,978, forward strand.
GAAAGAGAATACAGATTCTCGACCCCACTTGAACGCGTGCTTACACTTTTCGACCCATCCACTACAAATCTATGTTCCAAATAACAAATCATTTTGCTAGACTGCCTATATCAGCTGTGCGTTTCGTTATCTGCCCTAAGCGGCTGGTGTATAGTCTTTTGATATGCGTGTGATTGTTGTCAGCCTGTCTGCAATCGTTCATCCGATCTCCCTTGTCGCTTGGCCAGTAAGCATTGCATCATACCTTCGGAGGCTCAATGACGGGCGTGGGTTTGTTTTGCACAGAAAAGTGCACAGTCTAGTACTTTTTTTTTATTCATTCAACTAGCTCTCGACAATGCCTTCACGTGTAGCAGGGGGCGAAAGAGCGATGTGGCGAAAAGGTCGCCCCCAAACAAAGCTAAAATACGAAAAGACGGAAATGCCCGTGAGATATCGTGTATTTTCGATGTATACTTTCAGGGGCAGTAGTCATAATAATGACAAAAGCCGGAGCCAATTCAGTGTTCATGATCGAACATGGTGTAGTCCATTTCCTCTCCGCAAAAATTGACCGGCGACATACAAGAAGCTAAAGAAACGGTGTCACTTTGGGCAATGACAAATGCTGGTCAAGCACGAACACCTTTGTATTTACCGTAAAGCTCTTTCGTCTTCGGACATACTGTCAACCGTGCTTACAACCGTCATGCTAATATATAAATACGTCTCATTGAATACAGATAAATGGTTTTTTTTATAAGGAAATGTAAATATACCTATATACATATATATATATATATATATATAGTGTTATATAGTAACTACTCTGGTTGAAAAATGTTGCGTGGCATGCCCTGCTTGTGTATAGATGGACTGTCAAAATGAAATTTATGAAGCTCTATTTGAAACACGACATTTAATAGTTTACTGCAGAAAAGAGAATTATTATCATGTATGCATATATACACACACACACACACACACATATATATAGAGTTGTCGAAAAAGTATTGGCCGTCTCTCTAATTAGACAGATTTCAAGCCATATAACTCTTCATTTATTTCGGGCCGGCATTTGAAAGCTAAGGTTTGATAGTAGTAGAGGCATTGAAATGGCTGGAACATCTGTATTCAGGTTTAGGATAAAGCCGTTGAAGGTAAGTGAAATTTCTGCAACAGTTCGCTTAACTTAATTGTTGTAAGGCCACACTGCTTAAGTCTGTGAAAAGATTGTGCCGTTTATATTCAAGATGTGTTATTGAAGGAAACGCCCCAAAGATGGTTCAGGTGTAAAACATGTTTTACAGTAAAATTTTCACCGGTAACGATCAACGTAATTATGAATACAGCTGATGAAATCGTAACGGAAATGCTTGTTATATTAGCGAAGAGCTAGATACCCAGCACTAAACGATTAGCTTAAATGTTTTGAATTGACAGAAACGGAAAAACATCGAGCCATCTTTGAAGCGGTCCATTGCGGCTTATGGACAGTGGATATATTGTGCAAATGAACGACCTGCGGTAAAGGTTTTGAGGTATTTTTTGATCGGACGCTAAATAAGATGATACGGTGGTATTAGAAAAAAAAAAAAGAATCGTGACTTACTACCGCTTAGCAGAACGATTCACACGGACTTCTGTTCTGCTGCTAACAATCAACAAGATGGCAAAAACATGCCCTAGAAGAAAGTTGGTGGATATTAACAAAGAAAAATGGCGTCATCACAACGCTACACTGCGTGCTCCCTTAACTATTAGGCACGAATTAAGAAAACTGAAAATTAAGAAAACTAAGAAAAAATTTTAGTGCACCCGTCCATTTAATTTGTTCCGATATTTGCCGAACCCCCTTAATAGTCTTAATTTTTGCTTCAATAATATGATTAATTATTATTATTATATTGATGAATTAAAATATTTGCAACAACAACAACAAACATATATAGATAAGGAATAAGCTGTGGAGTTAGGCAAAAGGCCTCGAGTTTAACCAAATGACCTTCAAGGATAGTGGTTTTAGCTTTCTAATACAAGCCTTTCATTTTTCGTTTGACATTGATCCCTCTGACATAAAAATGAATACGATTTCAAAACTACTACCAAGCATTTAGAAGTAACACTGTCAATGAATAAGGCAGTTGTATGACTTTTCCGAAAGGGGTCCACGTAATCCCTGATGCAATTGCATTTTTCGAAGATTAGCATCCCTCTATATTGTGTATATATATTATATGAACGAAGAACGATGGATAACGTTTGTGCTAACGGGATGCTACTTGCTATAGTTGTCTGAATAGAAGACGGATTAGAAATTGGTTTACCTGTGAACGGCCTAATTGTATGATCTGGACAAAAGTATGCCCAGTATTAGTTAAGAAACATCTATAATTGAGTTGGTCTTGACTTTAACATGCTAGTTTCCCTTAGCTGGAGACTAACTTTATATACGGTAGATACACTTCGATTGACGTACGTATGATACGCCTGCTGCTGGCAAGCTATTGTATTTAAGTAAATGACGTAGTCATATCTTATCACGGAATATGCGCATAAAATTCACCATTAGTTCTCTCGTTTTCAGTAGTAATACCTTGAAGTCAACGAGGTTAGGTCAGACAATCACCGTAATTTTTAATTAACAATTTAATAATAATTCATAATTTCAGTATTTTATGTCTTGGCTACATCGAGCCTTTTACGATCGATCAGTTGGCTAAGGAACTGGATTGATATAACAGACGTCTCGTTTGAATCCTGCGAACACAAAACCCGGAGCACAATGTCGGCCCTAACCTGGTTGTTAAAACTAAAGTAATTTGACCAGCTATGTTTCAGGCTAATGAAAAGTTACGTTGGCATGAAAAAGGCCCGAAGATGTGCTTGGACACAACCGCCCAGTTGGGGTTTGCCAATAAACATTTTGAATATCTTTTGGGTGTTCATGTGCAATGAAACACACTAATATAATACAGGTACCATAAATATGGTACCAAAACAACAAATATAGCTGTTATAATATGGTAACAGGATGTTTTGATATTATTGATCTATAGTTAGTTGATTTCACAACTAAATTGGGTATGATCATACTTCCCTGTCATTTTCTGCGATCCAACAGAACTTTCTAACAAAAAAAAAAGAAACCGCAACAACCGGTACGGAAGTTATGCTTCGCCCCCCATCATTACAGTTGTCATTAGTGTTATTATCATCATTACTATGATTATTGCTATTCGTTTAACATTAAATTACATTGTAAACGGGCCACTAGTCCTTTTCCTGTACAGGCCACCATGGTTGATTTGACCTGCGGACGACTAGAATACGTTTACCTAGCCGGTAGTCGTGTGCTGCATCGTACCGCATTGCACCTCGCCAAGTGAGCGCGTCTGTGGATCTATCTCGTGGTTCGTTCGTATGTATGCATGCATTTTTTTCCATATTCAGTCTGTTACCGCTGAGGGTCTGACTTCTGCACTAGCATCATTTAGTGGATCTACGACACAAACGAAACGTGGGCATAATAGCGACTAAGCGATTGACTTTTCTGGATCACGCCTTGCCATTAGAATGGCAGCGGGCCGGTTTGCGTGAACTGTAAAGACCACCAGCTGATCGATCTCCTGTGATCGCCGCCCATTGTAGATCTGTAGTCCAGCGAAGCAAGCAAAGGAGCAGGTGGGGCCCACACGCCTATGCTAGAGTATTTACGTGTGTCTGTATATAGTTGCCTGTTTTCATTTTTTCGCATCTTTGGGTTAGCGTATTGCCACGCTACACAAGCGAAATAGCCTCAAAAGGAGTGACTATTCCATTTTGCCATATTGGTGTCATACGACAGGATCAAACTGTTTAGCAGCGAGCGTCATTATCAAGCACCAATCGATCTAACGGTCGATCTTCTGTGTGTATATTATTGTGAGTATCAACGATAGTATGATGAGATGAACAGTGTTGACAACTGCCTTATCCGAAGGGTAGAGTTTACATGAATTTTCTTCTCTCAGTAAGCTGCTGCTGCTTCTTCATTTTCCTTTTCATAAGAGCAACGTTTCTGCATTGTTCTACCTATCTAGCCAAGGTTGCAGATTGTCTGCTGAGTGTCTCTGACTATTTCTATTAAAACCTTAGAATTTGGAAAACACTGGTTGCCAAACCTGAAAAGCCAGCAGGCACGCACAAAGGAGTAGTCGCCTACCTACCCGCGTTTGTGTAACACTACCAACAGAAGCGTTACATGCAGTAACAACATTACTAACAATGATAACCGCCATATAAACAGAACATGTTGACTCAATGTTAGACGCGGAACGAAAAAATCTTGCAAATAGGCCAACAAATTTGTTCTCTTTCGTTATTTTTCTGTACCGTGCTGCTGATTGCGTCGTGCACTACATTGTGCAGAAGTACTCATGCAGCCAAGAGATTATCTGCGGGGCAAAACGGGATGGGGACTGGAGGAGGGCTTAGAGAAGCATGCTGCAATACAGCCATTATATAATCGGACCCTTGCTACAGTATAGGTAAGAATAAGTGCTGTTTAATGTAATTTGTATGTATGGCTAAGGGACATGTAAACGGCGGACCGGTGGGCAACAAGTGTAATTCAAATTTAGATATTACGGCAAAGAACATTATCGGTGTCGTGTTTTTTTTTGTTTTTTCTTCAGATAAACGGAGCTCGAAGGCTTTGTACACCAAAATTAAAACGAGACAATCTACAGTTCTGCCGTTACGACCAGATGCGATCTAGTAGGTGCAAATAAATACGATTATTACTTAAGTCCGTTAAAAGTTGAAATCTTAGGCCAATTTGAGAAAATGAAATTTCTCAACACGATAAAACCTACATGACGCAAAGTGGTGGCAAATGCTTCTATATACTTTTTCTCATATAGGAATAATGTGTTGTTGACCTTTATATATGGAGTTTTTAACCGTTATTAGCAAGAATGAAAAAATAGAGCTTGACATCTTGTAGAACTATACGATAGTATGATATTATTATCGTTTCATTCTAGTCTTGAAATTCAGTCTCCTCGAAGTTAGCTTCCTATTAGACTGGGTTTATCTTAACCACACGTTTTCCACCGTCGCGGCGGGCCAAAGTAGATGTGGACGCAAACATATCATAACATCAATATTATCTTTATTATTACATACTGTGCATTCTATATATAATGCGTTGCGTAAAGAGGACAAAAGCACTCACATGTGAATCTCTGGCCAACATTTTGCGAGAGTATAACCGAAGCCAGGTATTCATCGGATCTCAAGACTATCCTATTTGTTCTCGGATAGCTACAGTCACCGATAGTCATTCGGGTACTAATTATAGTCAGGCTAGCCATAAAATAAGTGGTATAAATTATCTGAGGCATCTCTCAGCTTCCATGTAGAGACTGTCAACTTGCACAAACTATATCTTGGCGACTGGCAATAACAAACAGTTATACCGGCCACTCCCATTTCGAACAGTTGCTGCGATAAAATGCCGTCGGGCGATCTGATTGCAAAGAAACTTTATAGACCAAGTCAAAGACGAACGTACGGATTGCGTACGACTATATATATATATATATATATATATATCTCGCATAATCATACCGGATGACATCATGAATCGGGCGCAGTATATTTTGGTACTTTTATGATTGCCCCCCAATGATATTACGATTAAGGCACCGATCATTATCATTAGTAACGACAAGATAATCGAGCTCGCTTCGAGTCGTGCGCAACAATCACTTGGAAAGTTTACAGTGTTGTGAAGGTTCACAAAATACTGAAAGTGGCATACAGTAGAAATGAGAAGGGAACTTTGTCTAATTACCATAAACAGAATATAATAATAATAGGGTGTACTTAGGAAAGGATATTGAATATAATGTAAGATATTCTCCTTGACATAACGCAACTACCAGAAAATTGTACGATCCAGCCTTCATTTCACCTCACGCTATGCACTCCAATATCAGCCTTTACACACGGCCACTTGTGTCCGGCACTTTTCCCGAAAATCCTCGATCAGCTGTAGGAGTGTTTTTTTTTTTGTTTTGTTTTAGTGTCCGACCTAAATTCGATCCTGTTATCTATTGTTCTCCGTTGGCCGTTCAAATGTGCCTGTTCTCCTTACAGTTACGTAGAATAGTTCAATTTCTTAGCTCTTCCTGCCGGAATTATATCACAGTCTTATCGAAGCTTGCTGATCTACATGTTCAATATTGTCCACCATCTTGGTTAAGAGTAGTCGGCAATTTTATAACCCTATCTAAGTACCGATTAGAACGTACATAATGATTTGGTAAATTTGCCTCATGAATATATTTATAATATGGTTATTATCAAGCTATAAGACGGGCTGACTACTGCATTCTTTTTGTCCTTCATCCGTAGCCATTTTTCTCAACTATATAAATGCTTTCACCTTTATCGTCACACGGGAACATTTGTCAGTATCGCACCATAGTCTTCTATGCCAGAGCTTCATGACTGCTTGCCAATTTAGCTCGAAATTGATGAAGTTGTGCTGTAATTGCTTCTCGATAAGGGAAGGAGGGAAGGAAAGGATGAGCGTGCAGAAGTACTTTAACACTGATTAGGTTACTTTAAATTAATGGTAATCATCTCCGAGAAGATTTAATCTTTAACCTTAAAATCTACTACCATATCGACGTTGTAACAGGTATCAACTATGTTTCTCTATGAGAGATTACTAACGAAATCCTGTTCGCGCTTTCTTTGCCAGCAAAATAACATATTAAATTGCTTTGATCGTGATAATTGAAAAGACTAGAAAAAAGTGAATGAACTTCTCGTATGGACACCTATTACATCTGTAACTAGCTGTGTTATAACTACTAATGATCAGAAGTTATACGTATCTCCTTTAGCGCCCGTGCTTCTAACGTCGCACGTCAGTTAATTATATAATTTAAGTCAGCCATCCAAGCTAACTAATTATGGCTAGCGACAACGCCCCAGATGTCCAAAGGAAAACGTTTCTGTGTTACCATGGAGCACAAGCAAAAATCCAAAGAATCGTTAAATAGTTGTTTTACGTTGTCATCGCAGCGTTGCAACTGTACAATCTACAGAATCCCATTTAGTACCCCTGGTTGTGGCCAAGAGCCTGAGGGGCAGCGATAACAACGCCATGGCCCGTTGCCACAGAACCGTCGATTGCGGTTTTAGCAATAGCGGGAATAGCTACGTGTTCGGCCACGTAAGTGCGCGGATGGGAGACAAAGATGGAGGCAACAACCTTAGCAATGACAGAGGCAGAAATAGCGTGACCGTAGGCGAGGGCAGCGATGGCAGCGCCACCGTATCCGTGACCAAGACCATCACCTTTAAGGACGGCGGCCTGGGCTGCAGCAATGGCGATAGCTAGTAGAGCAAACAATATAGAACAAAAAAATAAATATAAAAATTAACGATTTGAGTACTACTGACTATTGTTGCTATGTCAGTTCATTTGCTAATTCGCATATAATCCCAATGCTCACAAGTGGCTTAGTTAGCCAATACAAAGGTCGATATTTTGGAAAAAGGATCTTATGGAGAGAATGTTTACTTACCGAAAACACGTTAATGCAGGATGAAATTGCCACTAGAAGGTCAATTGCCTTAGACTGTTGTTTGAAGGCGCATTTTATGCGACGTATAGATAACACTCGTAGTGTTATTCTTTCGCTCCCCAGCTTCAATCATATGTTTATAACCAGAAAATAAATCAGAATGAACATAATTGGCTGGCCGAAAACGAAGAAAACCCAGGGGCACTTACGCATTTCTAGTTGCGGTCAAATCAAGTTCATGTCTAAGTTAAATGTAACGGGGTAGTCAGGAAGTGGGGGCTGTAATAAGGTACGTATGATACAACAACTCATTTGGTCAGACTATTGGCCAAGCACATGGACGTAAGTAGAACCATCGTATTCGTAGTTACATCGAGGTGTGCTTGCATCAGATCTTTATTAGAACTGTATGCGAAATACTTTCAAATGTACACTTCAGTTAGAAGACGCTTTACAGTGTCGAACAGAGCCTCTAACGGCTGGCGCTGTTACAATTTACACTTCGGGTAAGGCAACGTCCATTTGGTTTCTTCGAAAAATTCAAATTCGTTCCAAAGCCTGTTTTTCCTTCCTTTTCTTGTAGCGACGCAAACCGACTACGTAAAAGCAGGCGCGATTTATTTGCAAAGCCGATAAAAAACCTTTCCGGCACATAAAAACTGACTGAAAATGTTGTTTTTTTTCTCTAGTAACTAGTTGTCATAAACTTGAATTAGATAACAAAACGACTGCCCTTATTAACGGCTTCCTAATGTATTTATACCAACGATAAGCATGTTGTTTAACGACATAGACAAAACTGTAAATCGCTGGAAAACTTAAGCGTCGTGTTTTTCTTGTGGACCCATTTCTAAATATTTCACCGATAGATTTTCTATATAAAAAGGATTGAATAAATAGTATTTCGAATTCTTGTTATCGAAGTGGTATTGACTTAATTGTGTATTACTTTAAACAGCTGGTCTTTTTCAGCTTATTACGAATTGTGTCTACTGTTTTTTCCAATCTAGATGACCACACATACGTCTAAGCTTAATGGGCAAAATATGTTAGCACTGCACCCCACAAGAAAAGCATAGTTAGCCATGCTAGCCATCTATATAGATGGATGTAATGAATTTCCAATACGAACAAAATTATGACTTTGTGTTAAGCATATTTGTTTACGATCAAATTAAATTCATATTATTTCTAGCCTCTGTATAGAGTATCTGCTGTTGACACGTTAGGGGGCATGCAGATCAAAATAAAGTCCTGTTTTTCGGAAGTTCCCCTGTTGTCGAGTCGTGTACAGAATTTGCTATTCATACTAAAAATTCGCACCCAATGCCATAATTAAAAACAACTTTATTAATGTCACGTCAGATACGATCAGAGCTATGGATATCGGTAATCGATCTGTGACGATTCAGGTTTCACTATTTATATTAGTCCATGAGAAAATGTTTGTCAAGGCTAATCCTTTGCATTATAAACCGGAATTTTTCTAAGCATGGTATTTTTTGAGAGCGAGTTTTACAACACGTTTTTAGAGTTTTCTTTGAGATGAATTTGGCGATGTATGTATATATTGCGGATCGCGTTTTGCCCTCTGTAACAGGCCACACTTTATAATGGAAGGGGTGGTTAGACATTTGGACACATGGAAACGACGCATGTTGCGTGCTTGTTCATAGAGAAAAGTGTAGCAGCACGATACGATTTGGACTTATGAAGCAAGACTGGAATTGTCTAGTCAAGGAGTTCTGAAGCGAGGATTCGTGTTTTGGAAATAAAAACCAGGTCCATAATGGCGTACTGCGGAAAATACGAATCATAGAGACGTATGGCATCCAGCTGTGTATTAGGTTTATATTCAAGTAGCGGCCAGTATTGTTCACTAGTGCTGTCCCTGTACTTCTTGAGTGAACTGATGACTAATTGGGATACCGGCGAAAAGCCATTTACTTACTCTAGAAGACTATCGCAATTATTTTTGTTGAGATTATTATGTTTAAGCCCAGTTTCGGGCTCCAACGATGGGTTAGTCGGGCGAAACGGGAGCAAATTTGGAACAGTTTTTTGTTTTTACTCATGTGAAGAATCCGCCAAACCTACGTACTATAAAGACCTTAGCTATAAGGTCTTTATAGTTATTTATAGTCTTTATAGTTATGGGTTAAGTAGGAAACTATTTTTCTTCAAAGGCTACTGAAAACAGCCCTCGTCGAGTGAAGTGTGACTTTCAGATCCAAGAAGGACGCATAGAAAGCTTAGAAGGTAATGCTTTATTTATTTCACCTATATATCCTTCGAGTCCGACGTACTGACAGTCAGTTGTTGTGATGCGACTGTATAATATAATTGAAACGTTCATATGTAGAAAATAAATAACGCTTAATAACAGTATATAATATTCGATTGTCAATAAAAGAATTTTAAAAAAAATGAAAGCAATCACCAAGGATCTAATGACTCATTTCATACGAGCCTGGCTGATCTCATAAAATGTTTTCTTATGTACCCTAAACTCATTATATTAAACAATGCAACCTTTTTCATTTACCACACGAGCTAATTATCTCTTAACATTTATTTTTTACTAATTTCACATAATTTAAGCTGTTATATAAGGAGATTGATTGTTTGTTCGGCAGTACATCGATTTCCTTCAACCCTTCTGGCTAACCGACCGTGCGTTCGCATAACCTCTATGGCCTTCTCAAAAGTCTAACAGTGTCCTCAAACTTGAATAGGGCAGAGACGGCGTAATCCGTTACTCTGCAACTCCTAGTCATCTTTATAGCTTCCGCAACCAACCGATTAGTTTAGAGAAAAATATCATTTCATATTCCCATTAACTCCATAAGGTTACTTATAATACGAGTGCGTTACAGTGTATCTAGTATACAGTAAAGCATCTTCATTTATTGCGATGTCTATATCTGTGGCCATGGTTAACAGCCAGGGGCAGCGAAAGCAGCGCCATGGCCGATTGCCACAGGGTTAGCGGCAACAGCTACTGGGGCGACGATCGGGGCCTTAGCAGCAATGGGGATAGCGATCTCCTTGGTCACGTAAATGCGTACGCAAGCGACAGAGACAGGAACAATAGCCTTAGCAACAATAGGAACAGCAATAGCGTGACAATAAGCGGGGCCAGCGATGGTACTATAGCCTGAACTTCGACAATAGCGGCGACGAGGAAATCGACCCAGGGCAAAAGCAAATGCGATAATACGTTAGTTCTAGAATATCACAACTAACGAAAAACATTGGAAATGTTGTATATCTACTATTGTAGATACTGGTTTTGATGTTGCATGCGTACTTCAGCCATATTTACTGGTTGGGGAAATCTTCTCTTCATTCCTTCTTCGGGCTCATTCTTCCTGGTCATGTGTCGGGTTGTATACAGCGGCAAAACGAGCCAGACATGCTAAAAAATCTACATTTAATATACACAATTTAAGTAAAGTTAGCTAGAATGTCAAACTTGATTATTTTTTTACCGCCATCAAATTCATATCGTATGACTCTTGAATAGTAAGCTCTACAGGTTTAATATTTAGTGTTTATGGCGTGCAAAGATAGTCTGTTACTAATTATTTATACTGAAAAATATATGACGAGATAAATATATGATACGTTGCGATAATGCACAACAATGTTCCGACTGCTCTAAAATTATTGTATCATAAGGCCGATCGGTATATGATAATATATTACCTGCATTTGCTTTAAAATTATTGTTCTTTATGGAGCTTATGTGTGTAGCAATTCTAATGGAGATAATTAGTTGCTATAGCTTCTACAAAAAAAAAACGCTTTTCATCTATTTAGCGTCTAAGAAAACACTTGGGTCGGACGGCGTACTATGTACGGTGCGTCTGCAGAATGTTTGCCAGATCCAAACTACCAAATCGAACATGCAACGTTATTGTTCAAGGAACTGTGTTCAGTTACTGCCGCTGTCTGGGAAAAAGCCTGGCGGTCGGCAACAATGCATCTGTGGGCATTTTGAAGGCATAGAATTTATTTTCTTCTGACATATTCTTTGAGCGATTGCAGCACCACTTCCGTATTATTGGGGCAATATTCTTAGGAACGAGAGGAACACCAATAACGTGATCGTAAGCAGGGTCAGCGATGGCACCACTAACGTATCTGTGACCGTAACCGTAGTCCTCGAGGACAATAGTCTGAGCTCAAGTAACAGCAACGGCAAGATACAACAAACACTATCTGTGTGTTGCAACAAACGGATTCGATTAGGTATCTTTGACATGATTTTATTCGAACGAAAAGGGACCCTGTGTCCTAACGCGACAGTGAGAGGTGCGTCATATATATTGCTACATTGTAGCTGATATTAAAAATGTGCTAGCTTTCACATGTGGTAACATTATGAGCTAGATTATTTACGAGTTGCATTCATAGTACATTTAACTAGAAGGTCCATAATGGGTCATTTGATGTGCTAAATTTACACTTAGCAGCAGTCGGCTTACTGAGCTACGATTAAAGCAGTTCTAACAATATTAAAATTACCATTATTTTTCACAGATTTTCGTGTCTTCGTCAGCTTGATTACCTACGAGCTATTAGCTCGTAGGTAATCAAGCTGTTGGGTTATGGAACACTCCTATGACGGGTTTTACAAGAACCAAACAAACTAGGTACCGAATCATAGCCCGGAGACCGGCTATTGTTTTCTATTGATAAGACAGAATCAAACGATTTACCCTAATATTTAAATACTATAATGTGAGACGGGGAAATCGACCTCTTCATGCAAAAGTATGAGAACTAGTTACTGGCCAGCATAAAGCGATTGCGGTTTTTTTGGACAATTTTCATAGTTATTCGTTCGTAAAATAAAAATAACTTTTTCGATATTAATTACGTGTATGCTCATTGGTTTTGCCAAATTTTCTTTCCATTTTAGATTAAATAGGATTAGAATAGGAAAATTTGGTCCACAACAAATTGTCCTGGAACCCAGTTGGGAAACAATGAGCTTACGCTGTCCAGGTTTCAAATAAGTTAGAACAATTGTATAACATATTTAATTTTAAGGGTAACTTCGAGTTGTTGCGAGTCCACGTACTCTTCGATTGTACGGCAAAAGATCAGTGACGTTTCGTTATACTATAAATTTGTTACAGAATAAGATAAGGTACATAGAAGGTAAGACAAGGTCTATAAAGCATGTGGTTATATACATGTAAATAATACGAAGAGATGTCTCGTTGAGCACCAAGAAAATTGGGCTCTTAAGGATCGCGCAGCGCTAAGTACACTGTCGAGTGATATTTTGAACCTAATTACTAATACTGGCCATAACAACAATTAGAAAAGCGCACGTAAGGTGCTTAGAGCTAGATAACACAATCTTTTGCAACGATTTTAGCATATGTGAAATTCTAATTTAAACTGAATATCTAAACAAAAAAGGGATAGATCTCTATAATTTCCATTTCCAGCTGAACATGTTCGTTCAATACGCGGATAAAATTCCTTCTTACAGCAAGGCGTTATTGATTTTATGTGCTCACCTCAGTAAACTATATTAACAATTAACATGTGTATGTGGGTATTATTGCCGTTTGTCGATTATTACTACCAAATTTATAACACCAACGCAAGAGAATACAAATTCAGCCTGTTAGTGTTTACTCGGATCACCCAAAAACCATTTGGACCGGCACAGAAATTTTGATTTTATCACAAGGATCAGCATCGTCAGTTGTCAAAACACGGAACAGATAAGTCCGCGTTTGCACATCAGGTTGAGTAAATCAGCTGGATATAAAAACAATGGTAACTACATATATCACTTTGTGTCGTTTATTTATCTAGGCGAGTAAAGCATCTTTTATACAGTATAACAGCGAGTCATCCTTTAGTACCCGTGATGGCTGTAAGCGATAGGGGCGGCAGCGATCGCAGCGCCATGGCCATATCCAATGCCGTATCCGTGGCCGATTGACACCGGGGCGGCGATAGCGACGGGGGCGGCAATCGCAGCTTTGGCAACAACAGGGGCAGCGATCTGCTTGGTCACATAGGTACGCGAGTGAGCAACAGAGACAGGGGCAACAGCCTTAGCAACTACGGGGGCAGCAATAGCGTGACCATAGGTGGGTGCAGCGATGGCAGCGCCACCGCATCCGTGACAGGGACTATAGCCTCCGAGGACGGTGGCCTGGGACCCGGCAATAACCAAAGCGAGAATGGCAGCCTGTAGGGAAGACAGAGGATAATATGAAAATTTTATTAACCATTTAAGCCGTAGCCAAGGAAACAGCTAACTGAGTTCTATAGAAAATGCGTAAGCATCTACATATATATCTAACACTTACAGCCAACATGTTTATGTTGGGTGTTGTTGTTGCCTGTTTGAGAGAACGAACTATAACCATTTCTGTATGTGCACCAACTTTTATACCCCGCTTATGGTAAGAAACGATAGTAATTCATTACTTGCCTACAGGCATAATAAAGCCAGAATCACGCTAATATGAACAGTCATGGTTTTCTAAGCAATTATCACGGTTTGTTTATAAGCTAAACTTGGCTTGTTACGACCAGGAAATGGACTCATTTGCAAAGCGCATGACATAACGACTGTGTATAT